>NC_090245.1:78113043-78130543 GCF_037325665.1 Littorina saxatilis
AACACTACGATCACCTCGGGAGGCGAAGTGCAATCAAACAGGATTGAAAATGTTAGGGTCAATTTCTTAGCCCTATAAAAACTGTTATGCAAACCCGAAGGTTTCCATGAACATACAGACAATCGGAAACCACCAGACCCCATCACAAACAGAGTTCCACAATCCAGAGGTGTTGACTTAAATGCCAACAACTCGGGAGCAGAGTCTGCTGTGAAAGGAGCGGTAGCCACCCCTGTCACAGTTGTATAATTTTGTATTGTTTAAGAACGGAAGACATGATAAAGATAGGTCGGGAGGAATGATAGTGCAGTTGGAACAATATTAATTGAAGTTTATTTTGGAATTCAAATCATTTTAATATTCTCTTTTCTTTTTTGTCCCTTTAATTATTTTCTTCGAGTTTCAATCTATTTCAATTTAGTTACTTTTTAAGGTTGACACTCTGTCCACGCAGTCAATGACCTTGACTTTGAACGTTTCTAATGTTTCATCCCTCGGGCTTTTATTTAATATCAGAGATTTGTACCAGGAAGAAGGTCAAGAAACGTCAAAGCCTCCAGAAATGCACGAAAATATCTATATCCGTCGCTGATTTCTTTTCGATTTCATTTTTCTGTCAGGTCGGAATTCTTGGTCTTCGGATTATGGAAAGCCAAGCTTACCACATGTAGTCTCGGTGATGACTGGTTTCGTGTTTTCAGATTTGATATTTTAATGTCAGGCCGAAAGATTTAGTAAATGTTTATTTGATATCGCTTCACGCGCCCTGTTTTTCCCCTTTTTTCTTTTACCCCTTATCTGCGTCTGCGTGTCTCTCTCTCTCTCTCTCTCTCTCTCTCTCTCTCACTCTCTCTCTCTCTCTCTCTCTCTCTCTCTCTCTCTCTCTCTCCCTCTCTCTCTCTCTCTCTCTCTTTCTCTCTCTCTCTCTCTCTCTCTTTCTCTCTCTCTCTCTTTTTCTCTCTCTCTGTCTCTGTCTCTTTCTCTCGCTCTTTCTCTCTCTCTCCCTCCCCCCTCTCTCTCTCGCTCTCTCTCTCTCCCTCTCTCTCTCTATCTTTCTCTCTCTCTCGCTCGTTCTCTCTTCCTCCCTCCCCCCCCCTCTCTCTCTCTCTCTCTCTCTCTCTGTCTCTCTCTCTCTCGCTCTTTCTCTCTCTCTCTTTCTCTCTCTCTCCCTCTCTCTCTCTTTCTCTCTCTCTCCCTCTCTCTCTTTCTCTCTCTCCCTCCCTCTCTCTTCCTTTCTCTCTCTCCCTCTCTGTCTCTCTCTCTCTCTCTCTCTCTCTCTCTCTCTCTCTCTCTCTCTCTCTCTCTCTCTCTCTCTCTCTCTCTCTCTCTTTCTTTCTCTTTCTCTCTTTAAAATTACTAGTAAGTTTGCATAGCATTGAAGTCGAGAGAAGTCCAGATAAATGTTACTTTCCAAATACATTTTGCATGGACTCTTAAAATAGTCGTGTGTTTGATTGCCTGTCCGCGTACTTTGAATGATTTGATACACGCTACCGTATTGTTTCTCCGAAGACAGTTTCATCTAGAAGGGCCCTTGTCCTCCCCAATGTAACCCAGCAAACCAGAGTACAGTAAAACGTTTGTTTTAAATAATAAATACAAATAAAATGACATTACAAACTAATGAATTTCAGTATAAAATGTAAGTAAGGGTGATATTAAAAATAAAAGTTAATGAATTTCAAGACATGAAATTAATTTATCTTAATGCACAATTTGTAAAATCCCTGAGTGAAACAGGACATTTACAAATTTACTGACATTTTCAGGGATTTTGTAAATGTCCTGGTTTTGATATGTGACATATACAACATAAGTGAGAGTGAAAGTCGCTTGTTCATTTCAATGCCTGTTACCCGTATGACTCGTAAGCCTACTTCTTGTTCATGCACAGTCATGTAGTCGATATTTAGAGGGATTACATCCCTTTGTTACGTTGACGGGCGCAGTGGCGTGGTGGTAAGACGTCGGCCTCCTAATCGGGAGGTCGTGAGTTCGAATCCCGGTCGCTGCCGCCTAGTGGGTTAAGAGTGGAGATTTTTCCGATCTCCCAGGTCAACTTATACGCAGACCTGCTAGTGACTTAACCCCCTTCGTGTGTACACGCAAGCACAAGACCAAGTGCGCACGGAAAAGATCCTGTAATTCATTTCGGAGTTCGGTGGGTTATAGAAACACGAAAATACCCAGCATGCCTACTCAACGAAAGCGGAGTGAGCTGACTATGCTCTCAGAGTATAGTGTGGGGAACCCAAATGGGCAAACGAGCTCACACGTAACCAGACAATTCTGGAACGCTGAAGAAGAAGAAGAAGAAGACGTCTGTTTAACACCCTCTGTTTTAACACTCCCTTTACATACTGATCTAATTGTTGTAAGACTTTCTCCAGATATTGCAAGTAAAGTTACCTTTATTCTATCCTCTTGGTAACACAAAACAAAAGCAATAACAGAACACGAACAAATCGATTTTTTTTTTAAAGGTTAGACACAACAGAAAAAATAGCAAACCAACGTCAGTCAGACTTACTCGCAAATCACTTACCCACACGCGATCGGAATTTGCGACAGAGTCAAGAACAAGGACGTGGAACGGATTGACCGTTGTCGTACTTGTGTCTTGGACAAAAATTCCAAATGGTGTGAGTGTGTGTGTGTGTGTGTGTGTGTGTGTGTGTGTGTGTGTGTGTGTGTGTGTGTGTGTGTATGTGTGTGTGTGTGTATGTGTGTGTGTGTGTGTGTGTGTGTGTGTGTGTGTGTGTGTGTATGTATGTGTGTGTGTGTGTGTCCCTTTTTGTAGTGAAGGTGTTCGTCTTGTGAAAAATTAAAATAAAAGGTGCGGAAGCACTTGGGGGCACTGGGGAAAGTGTCATTCGATAGTGGCCATATAAATTAAGGGTGTTTTTTTGTGTGTTCCGGACACACGTCGTTACAGCGTGTCATTTTGTCACAGACATTAAGTTAACAGGAGGTTTTGGTGGCTTCCGAATCCTTATCATAATAGGAAATTGCTGATAATTTTGATCAGCGGGGATGAGGGTCTTCCTTCTACGATTCTTGCTATAGTTCTGTGTGAGCTGTCCTTTTCGAAATCATTTTTGATCGTTTTGTGTGTGTGTGAATTGTCAAGAAATGTTTAATAACGGTAACGATGCTGGCAGTTCATACTGCTATGCTTTGCAGCTTAGTTGTTGTTTTTGTTCTCTCGGTGCGATTTTTCTTTTTTTTCTTCGTTCATGGGCTTAGACTCCCACGTTCACTCATGTTTTTAGCACGAGTGAATTTTTACGTGTATGACCGTTTTTACCCCGCCATTCAGGCAGCATTCGCCGATTTCGGGGAAGGCATGCTGGGTATTTTCGTGTTTCTATAATCCACCGAACTCTGACATGGGTTACATGATCTTGTCCGTGCGCACTTGGTCTTGTGCTTGCGTGTTCACACGAAGGGGGTTAAGTCACTAGTAAGTCTGCACATAAGTTGACCTGGGAGATCGGAAAAAATCTCCACTCTTAACCCACCAGGCGGCAGCGACCGGGATTCGAACTCACGACCTCCCGATTAGGGGGCCGACGTCTTACCACCACGCCACTGCGCCCAACATTCTTATGATTATCGAATTAGGTTTACTGTAGTAGAAGTCAATACTCTTTGAAAATACATTAGAAAAGCAAATGACTACAATGGCACATCTGTTTTAAAATGTCAAAACTGTAGGTCTTACGAGAGTGAAAGATTTGAATTATGTTTGTGTAGTGTCGGAACGCCAGAACCAATTTTCTGGGGAATATGCAACGAGGGACAAAATTCTTAAAAGTGTTGTCTTGAAGAAGGCACACAAAAGACACAGAGGTTATCGTTTTAAATTAAGGGTCATCCTATTTGAAGAGTGAATCCTCTCACAAATAGGTAGGTGTCCTTATTGACTAAAAACTCAATTTGTACAGATCAATGATGAGATACTCATACAAAAATCGGACAGAAAAAGTTACTTTTTGCTGTAATCTGAACAATGTTCCCGTCCGCCAGTTGTAACATGAAACATTACAAACCATATGTGATATGACACACGTTAGATGTAAAAAGTTTGCAGGAGTAACAACAAAAGTATTTAAAAAATCCAAAAAAAAGAATAAAGCTACATTTATTCCCGTTTGTGAACTAAAAAAACCTACTTAGGATGCAAAACGCATTTAGTTTCAAACACCTACGCTAGCCGTCTGCAAAGTCAAAGACCGCAACTTGAAAAACAACGTTCATTCTCAACAAATAATGTTATATTGACATATATTCTTCGTGAAGAAATACAAACTGGTAAAAAGTTACGACGAGCATTATGTCTGGTTCATTAAAGGGCAGCTGCGTTGTACAACCTTGAATCCCTAATTCTTCTCTGAAGGAAAAGCAAGTCATTAGGAAACAACAGAACAGGAAACCAGATGTTACCAAGGTTAAACATGCAGTCTGGAATCGTGGATTTCTATTGATAGCCTGTTTTGTTTTTTTCGTCTTGTTTTTGTTTTCCTTGTCTTTTTGGTTTTGTTTGATTGTCTACCTAATTGGGTTTTTTGCTTGTTCGTTTGTTGGTAGGTTCTTTCTTTCGTTTTGTTTGTTTGTTTGTTTGTTTGTTTGTTTGTTTGTTTGTTTATTTGTTTGTTTATTTGTTTGTTTGTTTGAAAAGAACGCCGAAGAATTGGGACTCCGACAATGAAGAGTCAGACTGCATGACCCAAATGTTAACATTTACTTACAGTTAATGGACTAGCATAATTTATAAATATCATTTTCGAGAAAATAATTAAAGGTGGATTTCAAGTTCGGTAACACGAATATCCTTTTAGATTTCTTGAGGTCAAATTTGTCAAAGCACGTTTCGAATTAAATGTTGCTTTAGAAGAAGGAGATTTGAGGAGCAATTCTGCTGTTTGGTTTGACTATAATTCAGTATGAAGGGAAACGAATTGTGTTGCATGTGTCGAGTTGTGTTTTTTGTTTGTTTTGTTTGTTTGTTTGTTTGTTTGTTTGATTGCTTGCTTCTTACTTGTTTCTTACCTTCATTATTTCCTTCTTTTTTTCTATCTTTTTTCTTGTTTTCTTATTTCTTTCTTTCTAGTGCTTGCGTGCTAGCGTGTGTGTGTGTGTGTGTGTGTGTGTGTGTGTGTGTGTGTGTGTGTGTGTGTGTGTGTGTGATTGTGTGTGTGAATGTGTGTGTGTGTTTGTGTGTATGTATGTGTATGTAAGCGTATATGTGTGTGTGTGTATTATTCGTGTACACTACATTGGGGTATGCACGTTAAAGATCCCACGATTGACAAAAGGGTCTTTCCTGGCAAAATTGTATAGGCGTAGATAAAAATGTCCACCAAAATACCCGTGTGACCTGGAATAATAGGCCGTGAAAGGTGGATGCAGCGCCTATAGGCAATTGATCTACTGGCCGATGTGAATGCGTGATATATTGTGTAAAACATTCCATCTCACACGGCATTAATAGGTAACATGCGCCTTGAGTCGCCTTGTGTGGTGAGATACGTGCGCGATATAAATCCTCGTAAATAAATAAATAGAATAAATAAATATTAGTGTGTAAGCTGTGTGTATTAGTGTGTTATGTGAGTGTGTGTGTGTGTGTGTGTGTGTGTGGATGTGTGTGGATGTGTGTGTGGATGTGTGTGTGTGTGACTGTGTGCGCGTGTGTGTGTGTGTGTTTTTGTGTGATTGTGTGTGTGTGCAAGCGTGTGTGTTTTTGTGTATTTGTGTGTGTGCGTGCGTGTATGTGCTATATTTCGAACTCAACTAAGTTACTTTCATTTACCGGCACATATTTGCTAGCGATTCAGCGAACGGAAGAATATAATTATGTCCGTTGAGGAACTACAGAATCAGCGCAGTAATTTACAATGTCTCTGTATCTTACATTCGAAAAGACAGTCACGTACAGAAAGCTGAATATAGGACAGACTAATGTACACAGGGCCCTTAAAAGCTTATCCAGAAACGGGATTCACACAAAAGAAAAACAATCAGAGTACATTAACAATCCTGAGAACCATAATGTCACAGTAAGACGAAAATCTTTTTAGTAGGCTAAATCACCGTCAGTAAGACATCCCTTGTCCATTATAAGGATTAGTCTGAAGGGACACTCCAGGCCTTCCCAACTCCCCACCTCATCACACACACCCCCCCTCCCGCCCCCCAAAAGAAAACAACACTGTCGTGAATAGTCCCAAGAGCAAGTTTTGTTTGCATCAGTGCAGATGCTTCTTAATTACAGTACAGCGAATAATAATGATAATGATAATAATTGTCAGTAAGTACTGGTGTTACATGACTGATATGAACCAGTTGATTGGCTAATGGCGATGCGCTTAAAAATGTTAGCGCACTCTTGGAGTGCGCTAACTTTTCCACAGAACGTATTCTTCCGCCCTTTGCCTAAGCGAGACTGTACTCTCATCCTCAGAATTAATTAATGACATGTAGCTTATATTCTCCACAATACCAAATGAACCTAAATTTCCTGCGGCTCAATTCAAGCAGTAGTGTTTTTTTGTGACAGATTGCATGTGCCTGTGCACAATGAAGCCCACTGATCTAAAAATAGAAGCCGCTGTGTCTCATCTCATTTTCGACTTGAATAGATTCTTCTCATATATATGCCGTGTTAGTGGCATGTAGCTTATTATCCACATTACCAAATGATGAGTTAGTATACAATTCCCAGCGGCTAACAGAAAACACAAGTGTTATTCCGATAACGTACCAGCTAGACAAGCATTTGGAAGTCGACTGACTCGATCGACTCTGTCATACGTAGCAGACTACACTGAAATACGACTGCATCAGTTCAGTAAATGAATGGTTTCCGAATTATTATTTCAATTTCAATTATTGCGGATCAGACGAATCTGCTCTTCCGAAGAAAATTTCCAAAAGAGATCACAAGAACTGAAAGAAAAGCTCTCAAAAAGAGGCTATCCGAAGCCTTTATTGGAAGAAGCCATCAAAAAAGTAGCAGCGATACCCAGAAAAAACACACTAAACTACAAAGAACGACAACAGACAGACCGTGTGCCCATCATCATTACCCACAACCCTGCAAACCCACCTCTGTCCCAGTGGCTCAAAGACTATTTGCCCATCCTACACTCAAGCAGCAGAATGCAAAAAGCAGTCCCCCAGCCGCCAATAGTAGGTGAACGTAACTGTAGAAATCTCAGGCGTATTCTAATGCCCAGAAAAATGCCATCAAAACAGCAGAACCACCAACAACCCGATGATCACCAGCACCAGCAACAACAACCTGGTGACCTACAACAGCAGCAGCAGCAACATGACGATCCACAGCAGAAGCAACATGAGGATCCACAGCAGCAGCAGCAACAAGAACCTAATTACCAACATCAACAAGAACCTGATGAACAACAGCAGCAGCAGCAAGAACCTGATGACCAACAGCAGCAGCAACAAGACGCTGATGAGCAACAACAGCAGCAACAGAAACCTGATGACCAACAGCAGCAGCAACAAGAACCTGATGACCAACAGCAGCAGCAGAGACATGAAGATCAACCGCAGCAGTGTGGTGTGTCTTCGTCTTTTGTGGGTGCTCCTTGCGTGGGGCGCGCCTCTTCACAATGCACTAGTAGCAACAATGGTGTTCACCAGAAGCCCTTTCACCAGCAAAATGGGTGCTATAGGTGCAGTGGGGGGAGGTGTGTGCTGTGCGGTGGGCACTTGCAGGAGACGAGGACATTCCACAGTGTTGTTAATAGAGGTACACACAATATCAGAACTTTCATGTCCTGTGACACAACCAACTTGGTTTACCTAATTGACTGTGGCAAATGCAAAAAATGTCAGTATGTCGGCGAAACTGGACAGACACTTAAAAAACGTTTCTATGGCCACAGGCACAACATCAAACACTACAAAGATCATGCAGGACACACGGACAGTACATCAAAATATACACGAGAAGATACAATGGTCGCTAAACATTTTAATCTCCCTGGACATACACTAGCAGACATGCAATGCACAGCCATAGAAAAAATCCATGCAGAAGACATTGCTTTGAGAAAAAGAAGAGAAAGGTTCTGGAGACATCAGCTGCAGACCAATTTCCCTGACGGACTTAATGTGTTTGACTAATTGACTGTTGCTGCCCTCTGTATTTGTTATTGCGAGGCTGTTCGCGGATATAATGTTTGGATATTTTTCTATAATTATCCCTTTGTTGTTCGCAGCAGAGTACACAACGTCTTTTGACGCTATCAACAAGATAAACAGTGTCCTATGGCTATAAACTTATCAGCCTTGTAACATGTTAGCTCCCTGGATCACATTCAACACCTGGAAGTATGTGTGTGTGTGCGTGTGGAAGTGAGTGTGCTCAAGTGTATGTGCTTGCAAACATATGAAGTTTTACCTTTACTGCTTACTTTAGAGAGAGAGAGAGAGAGAGAGAGAGAGAGAGAGAGAGAGAGAGAGAGAGAGAACAATAGCAAATTTGCACGTGTTTTATCTATTTTTAGAATGACGTCATTTGTATTCTTACGTAATTTCCTTTCTGTTTTTACGTCATCGTTTGTTTTGATTCCATTACTGAGGGAGTTTTTACTCCGAAATATTTATTTCATTTTGGTGTTTGGGTGTTATTTTTTATTCTTATGAATTATTATTTCAAGGCAACAACAATCGGAATCGAAAACGTGTAGGGTTCATTCAGAACGTTCTTACCATGTATAAAACTTATTACCAGCCTGCCCTTGCGTGCAGACTCAGTGCAACGTGACGAGCAATTTTTGTTTTTGAAATGAGACTGCAGTGGTTCGATTGCCTTAGCCTAGCAGACGACATACACCCCGCTCAGCAAATTAACATGTTGGGCAAATGTGAACGAAAAAACAATGGGGATATAATACGTGTAGGGTTCAGAGCATTCTTTCCGTCCATATTTAGTACCAGACTCCCCGATGAGCGAAGATACAACACGAGAAACATACCACATTTATTTTGAAAATGTGCTAACCGTCGACCATTCTTTGGAGTCTGTCCTTCCGTTCGGTTGTCTGTCCGTCATTAGGTAGATAGAGGTAGTACGTACGTAAGTTTATGAGAGGATAGGTAGATGTAAGCATGGTTACAGATATTCTGTCTGTCTGTCTGTCTGTCTGTCTGTCTGTCTGTCTGTCTGTCTGTCTGTCTGTCTGTCTGCCTGTCTGTCTGTCTGCCTGTCTGTCTGTTTGTCTGTCTGCCTTTCTGTCTGTCTGTCTGTCTTTCCGTCTGTCTGTTTGTTTGTTATCTGTCAGTCTCTTTCTCTCACTCTCTCTCTCCCTTTCTCTCTCTCTCTCTCTCTCTCTCTCTCTCTCTCTCTCTCTCAGTATCTCTCTCTCTCTCTCTCTCTCTCTCTCTCTCTCTCTCTCTCTCTCTCTCTCTCTCTCTCTCTCTCTCTCTCTCTCTCTCTCTATCAGAACTCTCCATTGTCGCGGAACGCGATTCAGAAAATAAGTTTGTGTATTGCAGTGGTTTGCAGTGTTTAGTCATGTTTAGTCAATAATATTTATCTGATTTAACCGAGACCGGAAGGAGACGGCGCATGAAGGTACCGAGACCAGAAGGAGACGGCGCGTGAGAGTCTTCTTTAGTGACGTGTAAACAGTCTCTCGCGTCACGTATGGCGCAGCCAATTATCAGGAGGCAGGTCAACAGCGATCTGGGATTCTGCGTTGAGACACGAGGACAGGCGCACGGGCAGGCAGACGAACGTCTTAATTCGCTGGTCAAGAAACAGCATGCTACGCGTGTCACATTAATAGCAGAATAACTTACGTCGAAGGGTGAGTAGCTCATTCAAGTCAAGCTTGCCAAAGCCTTTCTGATTTTCGCCTGAGCAGTCAACTCAGCTGGTAACCAAATGGCCAGCCGGGAGATTTCGCAACGGTCAAGTCGTTACCGCAAATATTTTCTTGTTGTTCTGTAATATCGTAATATGATGCATGTATCGTGTTATGTAGTTGTTGTGCAAGTGGAAGCCGTGATGTGGCGGCAACTTGAACGTTTGGATTAGAGCACTTTGGGCTCAGTTGTTTTATTTTGTTTAGCTGGTCACTGCGATGGGAGAAGGACCAGACCAGCCGCAGAACAAACCACTCAGTAAGTTCTATGATTGTATGAACCAATTATAGAGCTGAACCAAGGTTTGTTAATTGCAGACGTTCCGGGTTCCGGGTTCCGGGTTCCGGGTTCTGGGTGAAGATGTCCAAGGACGTCGAGGCAGAGTATATTTACCGAACACTTCAAAGAACATGAACTGGATGGGGAAAACCAACGAGTCACGAGCAAGCATGGTTTCAACTGGGATAGACCTTTTCGTCATCTTCAGACCGTCAGGCGAACCAGTTCTTCACAACTAATTTAAGTAACACCAAGGAAAAAAACAGACGTGCTTGTTCTGTGTCTCTCGAACTCGTGTGATATGAATCGTGCGCGATGAACTAACTTTCCTAACTTTTCGAATCTTTTCTTTTTTGATACACCATTCATCCATCGGAAAATAAACCGAAATTTATACTTCGTAGAATCCACCTATAAAGAATTGCGTTTGTTGTTGAGTTTTTTTAGCAATAAAACTCAAGTGTGGGAGTTTGAAAGTACTTCTACTTTTCTAAATCTTTCTTCCCCACATTCCGCTACATCCATCACACAAATTTGTCTATTCAATATAGGACTGGAAATAGAGAATGCTTTATGTCCTACAGGCTAAATATTTCGCCTCTTAAGGTCTAGATATGGGTTATATGATTCGAGTTCTACGCCCTCACGAGACAAGATACACAAGTGTATGCGTGTTTAGGTTGTATCAGCCATCTGCACTTATGGCAGAATGACCGAGGTCTTTAACGTGCCATTGTGGTGACACGGGGGTGGGACATGGCTTCCGCCTCTGGGTCTGCACATAAAGTTGACCCGTGTCCGTCCCGGCCCGAATTCGAACCAGCGACCTTCCGATCACACGTCCAGTGCTCTACCAACTGAGCCACCGCCCCCCCCCCCCCCCACCCCCACTCCCACCCTAAAAAAAACCAATAGGACTGACCGCCCAGCTTGCACTTTAACGGCTTTGGATAAGTATAGAGTATGGACTGTACTAATAGTCCAAGCAGGTCACCGTTCCACATTCTCAAAAAATCGGTCAAATAAACTGGGATTGCATTAACCGAATACATGGTCTTTTACCGACAAAAATATCAATATACCTTAACCATTCTGGTAAGCCAAACGTGTTGTTGAAATGTTCAGATGTGTAAAAATGGTTTGAGTTGAATATAATGAATCTTATAGAATCCATCGCGATCCCGGCCCAATGTCCACAAATTCTAGACCTACCGCCGTCCAACGCTCAAAAGAAAACAGAAATAAAGAAAGTAAGTAAGGAACAAAGATAAAAAGAAAGGACAAGGACAAAAAGGATGAAAATAGGTGTGTGTGTGTGTGTGTGTGTGTGTGTGTGTGTGTGTTTGTGAGTGTGTGTATGTGTGTGTGTGAGTGCGTGCGTGCGCGCGCGCGTGTGTGTGTGTGTGTGTGTGTGTGTGTATGTGTGTGTGTGTGGGTGTGTGTGTGTGTTTGTGAGTGTGTGTATGTGTGTGTGTGAGTGCGTGCGTGCGCGCGCGTGTGTGTGTGTGTGTGTGTGTGTGTGTGTGTGTGTGTGTGTGTGTGTGTTTGTGTGTGTGTGTGTGTGTGTCTTTGTTTTTCTGTGTAAGTGAATGTGTGTGCGTGCGTGCGTGTGTGTGTGTGTGTGTGTGTGTTTGTGTGTGTGTGTGTGTGTGTGTGTGTGTGTGTGTGTATGTGTGTGTGTGTGTGTGTGTTTGTGTGTTGTGTGTGTGTGTGTGTTTGTGTGTGTGTGTTGTGTGTGTGTGTGTGTTTGTGTGTGTGCGTGTGTGTGTGTGTGTATGTGTGTGTGTGTGTGTGTGTGTTTGTGTGTATGTGTGTTGTGTGTGTGTGTGTATGTGTGTGTCTGTGTCCGGGTTTGTGTGTGTGTGTTGTGTGTGTGTGTGTGTTTGTGTGTGTGTGTGTGTGTGTGCGTCAGTGTGTATGTGTGTGTGTGTGTGTGTGTGTGTGTGTGTGTGTGTGTGTGTGTTAGTTAGGCTGTGTGTGTGTCAGTCTGTCTGCCATTGTCTGTATGTGTGGCTGCCAGCACCTGTGTTAGTGCAAATCTGTGTCTGTGACTTTGTTGAAAAGAGGAAGAAGCCAAGGAAAGCCAGTAGAGACCTAAAAGACTTACAGTTTAAGAACGGAGGATTCGGCTCAGACGGGATAATCCGCCTAGGCCATTGTTCTAAATATAGGGGCCAGATAGGCGACAGGGACTATCTCCGAAGAACTATCTCGGATAATGAAACAGTTCCAAAGGTGATATATGATGGCCAAAGTAACAAGAATTAAAAAAATAAAACAAGAAAGATTCATTTATGCAACGTTCAATTATATTACAAAACAAAACATTCACAAGTACGTCGACCTGATGATAAAAAAGGGACTTTTCTATGGGCCTTGACTATAAATCACCCTGGCAAGCGTCCAAATTAACAGTTATAGCGCTACTTAGTTTCTGAACTGGTATTAACCTAAAAGTAAGAGGAAGTACTTCGAACAAAAACCGGTCATTCGGTCAGAGAAAAGGGCTTAACAATAGCGACAGAGTAAAATGCTTTAATCTGACCAGATTGTCAATATTGATGTGGGTTACAATCCTGGGTTCGGCGAGGGATTTACTTTTATTTCAATCAATCAATCAATGACGCTTATATCGCGCATATTCCGTGGGTACAGTTCTAGGCGCTCTGCAGTGATGCCGTGTGAGATGAAATTTTATACGGCCAGTAGATTGCAGCCATGTTGGCGCATATTTACCTTTCACGGCCTTATTCCAAGTCACACGGGTATGGTAGACAATTATTAACTGTGCCTAAGCAATTTTGCCAGGAAAGACCCTTTTGTCAATCGTGGGATCTTTAACGTGCACACCCAATGTAGTATACACGGGGGGTGGTTCGGACACCGAAGAGAGTCTGCACACAAAGTTGACTCTGTGAAATAAATTTCCGCCGAACCTGGGATCGAACTCGCGCTGACAGCGGCCAACTGAATACAAATCCAGCGCGCTACCAACTGAGCTATATCCCCGCCCCTGGTCAACTTAGTGCAGACCGTCCCCTTGGTGTCCGACCCCCCCCCCCCCCTCCCCGTATATTATGTAAGTATGGTGCTGGAAATATTGTTTTGTGCTTATTTTATCAATTGGTCAACTTTACGAATTGCAAATTACGCAATGTAACTCTTAGGAGCGAGAAATAAACTACGTCCCCGATCCACTCAATAACTCATTGGCACACAAATCAAACGTGAAACACGTACAGCAAAAACAACTATAAATCAACTCACAACCGGGAACAAAAAGAGCTACCAAGCAAAATAAGAAAACAAACCTTAGAAATAACGTCACTTCAAAGCGCGAAGAGAGTGCCACTCGAGTGGCCTGAACTCGTCGATTTTCCATTCCGACCGCCTGAGGGCTACCGTTATTTCTTTCTTCTGCCGAGGTCACCAGCACACGATGTCTATGCTGTACGTGTGTTTTGTGATGTCCCCGACGGATCTGAAGCTTGATTAGGTTTGTTGGCTTCTCCCGGCTGTCCGTTTTCTGACCAGAAGGGGTTGAAGTGGACAGTGTAACCTGCCGGTGTGTGTGTGTGTGTGTGTGTGTGTGTGTGTGTGTGTGTGTCTGTGTGTGTGTGTGTCTGTCTGTCTGTCTGTCTGTGTGTGTCTGTAAATGTATATCTATGTGCACGCGCGTGTATGAGTGGGTGTGTGATCGTACATGCGCATGTGCCTGTGTCTGTCCGTGTGCATGTCCGTTTATGTCTGTGTGTCCATATCCAGATGTATCCCACTACATACTATCTTTTTGTCTCTCTGACTCCATATCTGTGTGCGCGCCTCCATAATAGGAGTTACCGCCTATAAAACTTGTTTTTTAGCACACGATGGCTAAGTTGCACGTGCGGTTTCTCATGATTAGAAGCTTGACTATTTCTTTCGAATGACTGTGTCTAGCCAATGTCAGTGTTCATTGGTCTGCGAGTGTGTGTATATGTCCTTGCATAAAACAACGGCTTTTGTCAAATATACCATTGACGAGGAGAATCTTTCTCTTCTCAAGTTCTTCTTCTTCTTCTTCTTCTTCTTCTTCTTCTTCTTCTTCTTCTTCTTCTTCGTTCATGGGCTGAAACTCCTACGTACACTCGTGTTTTTACGTGTATGACTCTTTTTACTCCGTCATTTAGGCAGTCATACGTCAGTTTCGGAGGATGCATACTTGGTATTTTCGTGTTTCTGTAACTCACGGAACTCTTACGTGGATTATAGGATCCTTCCGCACGGGAGGCCCGCGCCTTATCCCCTTGCCCATTGGGCCCGTCTGGGGAGATCTACTTCCTTGTTCTTTGATCCCTAATTACTTCTTTGATGGTCAAGCAACAATCCGAAGATATCGAGACATCAATGCATTATTGAAATAACTGTCTACTTATCATCGTATCTATGCCCGTCAACTACAAAGACTACTAGATTAGCCGACAAAGGACATCACACGGATCCAAGAAGGAAAATCTAATTTTCAAACGATACATATTCAAGATTAAAAGCGGTGAGTGATGTTCGGAGAACCTTGATACACAGACACTGAGCCTCTCACCTCAAAATGTCATATGTATTTTGTGTAGGACATACACTATTTATAGCCTCAAAAAGTAGAGCGCGCTCCTACAATTCCCTAACCCCTTTCCTCTGTTATACGATAGAGACGGAAATGAAAAGGGACAGATTTCTGCAGCTGTTATGCGATGGACGCTGAAATGGTAAAAGGGGCAAGTTCTAGAGTTTACAAAATATATGGATCCAAAACGGTATGTCTTGCAAATTCAAATCCTGGCAATGACAATATCGACCGCTGTACGATTTCCATTTCCAGTATGTTCAGCTTTTTACCGGTAAAATAGCAAACATTTCCGGAAAACGAACGGTGAGTGATGTTCAAAGAAAGTTTGTCTTAGAATCTATAGGCCTCTGACCTCAAAATGTGCTATCCAATTTGGGTTTATATAGCCTCAAGAAGTATAGTGTGCTCCAATGATTCCCTGAACCTCTTTCCTCTGTCACATGACAGTCACGGAAATTAAGAGAGAGACATCTGTAGCTGTTACACGATAGACTCGGAAATGAAAAAGGAAGAACTTCGGCAGACAAAAAATGTCATGGATGTTTGAAACCAATGATCATGTTACCCATTGTTCATGTATACCTCGAGTCTTGCAAGTACCGTAAACTACCTTGTATACGCCCAGTATCAACTAAACGCCCACCCCCTACTGTTGGTCAAATTCTGAGCAAAGGGTAGAGCACCTTGTAAACGCCCACCCCCCATTTTCGATCATTACCTTTTGGAGGTATAAACTTGTTAATAGACAATAAAGCAACACGATTACCTTCGTGGTTTGCTTGCAGAATTCCTTGTGTGTGTGTGTGTGTGTGTGTGTGTGTGTGTGTGTGTGTGTGTGTGTGTGTGTGTGTGTGTGTGTGTGTGTGCGTGTGTGTGCGTGATAGAACGAAGAAATAACGTGTGTGTGTGTGTGCGTGTGTGTGTGTGTGTGCGTGCGTGTGTGTGTGAGTGTGTGTGCATGTGTGTGTGTGTGTGTGTGTGTGTGTGTGTGTGTGTGTGTGTGAGAGTGAGTGAGAGAGAGGACAGTTTTGTGCAATAATGCATCCTTTGAACACTTTCATGCCAAGTGAACAAAAAATCGTTAATCTAGCAAAGGAACCGCTTCTGCAAAGGGTAGTGTACCAAGTAAACGCCCATCCCCAACTTTTGGGCAAAGTTGGTGCATAGGGGTGGGGGGGAGGGGGGGGTGGGCGTATACAAGATAGTTTACGGGGCGTATTCTGGCTCTCGTGGCAACCGGTAATATAAACTGATTAAAGAATACATTATACAAAATCCTTTGTCAAACAAATTATCACTCGGTAGGCATGATCGGTTGCCGTTTTCATTTCGGGTGTTTTCATATTTGTACCTGTAAAATAGCTGACAATTTTGGATAACGGTGTTCATGCATTTCCGAGAGTTTGTAAGATTTGCATAACATAAGATTTCAGTTTGAAATGCGAGATAGCTAATCCAACTGCACACACTGTATAGACCATGTCTCGTAACTGCCCAGACCGGGGCGCTGCAGCTCGGTCACCACTGCAATTCCTAATTATTTTGTTGAGTTGTGATATCAAGACGTGTATGATTATACCCACTTCCGTCTTAAGTGCCGCGCATGCGTCCTGATTTCTCCATGTCAAGCAGGTCGTGTTTATGTTTCGCGCTGCTTCCGGCCGCCTTTCTGTGAGATCTTTACAATCTTATGTTAACTTTCGTTGAGATTTGTTGCAATTATCAATCACACGGTAACATTCTAGAACAGTAACATTACCTTTCTCCGTCAACTGTCCACCATGAACTTATTTCCCTTAAACATGTAAATACGGTTTACGGATTGAATCGAATTTCAAAGTCAACATTCTCGCTTTTCACCGCGCTTTTACCTCTTTCAACAAACTGCCACTGTAAAATGTGTTACCTTGCAACCCCTTCATTGAATTGAGGACACTGCTCCTGAATTTCATCAATTTCACTAATTTCACCAATCACATTTATAAATCAGCAACCAAATCGAAGAAAAAAGATTTCTCCATATTCGAGTTCGGCTGTGAATTTGGGCTGGCAAAGATCTATAGATGCAATGCGATCTAAATAGCACGTTAACATGTGCGTGTGTTGTGCAGAAGTAGGTGATAATTGAAAGAGATGGACAGGAAAACCTACTTATGCATGGCTGCAATGAGGACCTCGGGAACTGGAGCCACATTTATTTTGGTGCAATTTCTGACATGATGAAAGAGTTCGAATTGTTAGTGTGGGGTGAGTGCTAGTGTGGTGTGTGAGTGTGTGTTTGAGTGTGTATGTATGTGTATGTGTTTGTCGCAGAAGTGAATAATAATTAACAGGAATCCACATGGAAGGTTATTAATTATGCATGGATGCAACGAGGATCTGAAAAACTGATGACAAATTCTTCTTTTTACATTTAGTCAAGTTTTGACTAAATGTTTTAACATAGAGGGGGAATCGAGACGAGGGTCATGGTGTATGTGTGTATGTGTGTGTGTGTGTGCGTGTGTGTGTGTAGAGCGATTCAGAGTAAACTACAGGACCGATCTTTATGAACTTTTACATGAGAGTTCCTGGGTATGATATTCCCGGATTTTTTTTTATTTTTTCGATAAATGTCTTTGATGACGTCATATCCGGCTTTTTGTAAAAGTTGAGGCGGCACTGTCACACCCTCATTTTTCAATCAAATTGATTGAAATATTGGCCAAGCAATCT
>NC_090245.1:78135543-78138043 GCF_037325665.1 Littorina saxatilis
ACCAGCATCTTAGACCACTCTTTGTACATTTTCTTTTAATAGATGATTGTCATTTGTTTTACCTCATGTCTGCCCTGCGTGTGATGGTGTGATCGTGACTGCTGTAGTGTGGGCGTGTGTGTGTTGGTGTGTATGTCAGTGTATGTGTGGGCGTGTGTGTGTGTGTGTCAGTGTGTGTGTGGGTGTGTGTGTGTGCGTGATTTTACCAACACTACGCGAAATTCCTTGTGCTTTAAATGTTTTTTAATGTCACTTGGCTCAATAAATACTGTATTCTGTATTCTGTATTCTGTAATCATTTATTTATTTCGTATTTATTCACTTAGTTATGCTTGTATGATTTTACTCTCCGTTTCCGCATGAGTTTTACTCTTCGCTTTATGTCAAAGAAGAACAGTACCTTTACACGTAGTAGCCTTATATAGCGCCTCAAACACCGAACTCAGCTGATACTTCAACATTTCCCTTGATACAACTCTCTAAGGCAACTCTTTGAAATTTGGATTCTCAATTTCTTTAGTGGAAACTTTTGAAAAGAATGTAAAGTCTGTTTGACATCGTTTCAGAAGGTTTTAAGCTTTGTTTTTATGTTGTTTATTTCTCTTCAATGCAATAAAGAAGAGCCTCGCTGACTTTTCTAGCAAGCAAGTATAAACAGTTTACTATTGGGATTATACCCGTATATTCGTGTTGACAATGGATCCAGGAGGCAAACAAGAACGCAGTAAATACGAGCGAACTAAACTCGCATCCACCGCTCAGCGAACTAAACTCGCATCCACCGCTCAACTTATGCTTTCAAAGAGGCAAGGCAGGTATGCGTGTGTGTGTGTGTGTGTGTGTGTGTATGTGTGTGTGTGTGTGTGTGTGTGGGTGTGTGTGGGTGTGATTGCGTGTGTGTGTGTGTGATTGCGTGTGTGTGTGTGTGTGTGATTGCGTGTGTGTGTGTGTGTGTGTGTGTGTGTGTTTGCGCGCGCGTATGCGTGTGTTTCTGGGAGTTCAAGCCTGCGTGCATGCGTGCAGGACACAACACAACGAGTCGCACGAGCGCACGCCGTCGGGGACCGATTCCAGACGAATATATACACCATCACTCCTCCCGTGCAACAGTCATTTGTCCCACAAGCTGTAACCTGGCTGTCACAGCCCGCTCCACCAGAGTCCTGTCTTGCCTGTCGTCTGCTACGCCGGAACTGCTGCGCTGAACAGTTGTCTTGATACTTACTACAGAAAGTGCGTGTAGGTTCTGCACGTGATTTTCAAGACAAGAGTGTCGAGTGCCCTGCTTTGTGTGTTTACTTTTGAAACTTTTTTGACGAAGTTTTCCAGGTACGTTTTTGAATAATTTGTTTGTGTGTGTGTGTATTTGTTGTTAATGTTTGTTTGTTTTATGTTTGTATATAATTGACTTGCTACTTTCTGCGTCTCTCTCTCTCTCTCTCTCTCTCTCTCTCTCTCTCTCTCTCTCTCTCTCTCTCTCTCTCTCTCTCTCTCTCTTTCTCTTTCTTTCTTTGTATTTAATTTGTTTTCCTGGGATGTTTGTTTCGTTCGTCCTTCCCCTCTTTCTGTCTTTCTTTCCATGGTCTTTTTTTTTTATGTCCGTCTCTCTTCATATCCATCTGCTCAACGAGAGTTCAATCTGTTCTGTCCTGCCTGTCGTCTGCTAGGCCGGAACTACTGCGCTGCTGTCTTGAAACTTAGAACAACAGAAATTGTCATCATTTTCACGAGTTTTCATTCACACTTGGGAAATAAATCTCATGTTCCCCGGGGAATAAATCCCCGGTTACCATAGTTGCAGGAAGCCCTATTACATGAATAATCAAAAGCAAACCCAATAGAAACGCTCGAGGATTGTTCGGCTCTTTTCATTGGCGTTTCCCCAGACCTAAACAGACGACAAGACACTGCTTTGCAAAGTTCCAAAAACCAACTGGCAAACTGGCAAAAGTAAACAAAAAAACAAAACTACTTCAATAAATTCGTCACAAACAAATGAAACCTACCGATATGTTATGTCTTCTTACAAAGTCATGGAGTGCGTGGATCTGTGTTTCGATACACAGACGTTCGGAGAAACACGAACGTCAAGTTCAAGTAAAACGACACCTGACACACACATTTTGACCCGTGCACAAGACGTTGTATCGATAAACGAAGCACAAATAAGAAACAATAATAAAAGCAAAGAAAATAGCAACACGATATGCAAACATCTAACAAAGCCGAGCAAGCAGAATGACAGGTCTAATGAAAAACAAAGAGGTACCGAGTCGGAAACAAGATCGCGATTCTTTCCTTCGCTGCACGACGCAAATCTTCTGTGACCTTTGACCAAACGTAGCTTCCACATTCGATCACTCAGCTTAATATTTACAACAGAAAGCCGAGGGGGTGGAATACCGAGATGAACCTACAGAACTGTGCATCCCAACACATTTAATGAACTCAAAAACACAGAAAGTTGCTTTCACACGCCATCTTTGATTACCAGTGGTTA
>NC_090245.1:78143043-78160543 GCF_037325665.1 Littorina saxatilis
CCCTTTCTCTCTCCGTCATGTTTATCTTCATTAAATAAATGTCAGATTCGGTATATTGGCTTGATCCTGTACCAACATCATTGGACAAGATACCGGGTAACTGGTCACCATATTCTGCCTTCCACCCTCCATCATAGATCATATTCCGTCCCCCTGGACCCATCCACCTCCCCCTCCTATCCCCCCCCCCCCCCCCACCACCCATCTAAGACTTTCTTTTTTTTAAATCAAGCATCCTTTGCGCATTTATAAAAGTGCACTACATTCTTTTTCACCTGCGAGTTCTTGTGTTGTTTTGCTTGTCGTCGCTTTTGCTGCCGTTATTAACCGATTTATGCCACTTTTTCATTTTGCTGACGAAACCTAAAAAAGGATTTGCACACTGACGACAATTAAGCATCATGCTCGTTAACAACTCATTAAGGGAGCCTTGGCAGCGGGCGCAGAAATCGATACATATCATGCGCATCAATGTCTAAAACAGTCATCGACAAGCCCTGTTAAAAAAGAAACGTTACGCCTACAGAAATGCTGATAGCATGCGCATCAACGTCTAAAGCAGTCACCGACAAGCGCTGTTGAAAAAAGAAACTGCGGCGTCTGAAATGATACTGGTTTTATGACTGTTCGATTAATGACGCTGACTTTTAATGCTAAGTAGTGCAACATCGTCTGCCAATGTTATCGCTGTTTGTAAAGGTCAGACGTATTAACTGTCATCGACGACGTGACAGTGCTTTCTTTGTTTTTATGATTTATAAGATGTCATCTAGTGCTTTGCTTGTATACCATGTAATGTTTTACCTGTAACTGTGATTTGCTTCATATCTTTGTTTTATTTGTTAAATGCTAACTACAAATAATTCATGTTCATTTAACAACTATTTCTCCTATGAAAAACAATCATCAACGATAGAAAACAGCGTTGACAGTGCTTCTTTTTATGTCTTTTTACATTTAGTCAAGTTTTGACTAAATGTTTTAACGTAGAGGGGGAATCGAGACGAGGGTCGTGGTGTATGTGTGTGTGTGTGTGTGTCTGTCTGTCTGTCTGTCTGTGCGTGTGTGTGTGTAGAGCGATTCAGACCAAACTACTGGACCGATGTTTATGAAATTTGACATGAGAGTTCCTGGGAATGATATCCCCGGATATTTATTTTTTTCGATGACGTCATATCCGGCTTTTGGTAAAAGTTGAGGCGGCACTGTCACACCCTCACTTTTCAATCAAATTGATTGAAATTTTGGCCAAACAATCTTCGACGAAGGCCGGACTTCGGTATTGCATTTCAGCTTGGTGGCTTAAAAATTAATTAATGACTTTGGTCATTAAAAATCTGAAAATTGTAAAAAAATAATTTGTTTTTAAAACGATCCAAATTTACGTTTATCTTATTCTTCATCATTTTCTGATTCAAAAAACATATAAATATGTTATATTCGGATTAAAAACAAGCTCTGAAACTAAAAATATAAAAATTATTATTAAAATAAAATTTCCGAAATCGATTTAAAAACAATTTCATCTTATTCCTTGTGGGTTCCTGATTCCAAAAACATATAGATGTGATATGTTTGGATTAAAAACACGCTCAGAAAGTTAAAAAGAATAGAGATAAAGAAAAGCGTGCTATCCTTCTCAGCGCAACTACTACTCCCCTCTTCTTGTCAATTTCACTGCCTTTGCATCGAGCGGTGGACTGACGATGCTACGAGTATACGCTCTTGCTGTAAAAATGCAGTGAGTTCAGTTTCATTCTGTTAGTTCGACAGCTTGACTAAATGTTGTAATTTCGCCTTACGCGACTTGTTTTTTCTTCTTCTAATTTTGTTGTTGTTGTTGAGAATTATGCTGATCGTGAACAAATATACAAGAGATATATCAATTGTGTTTGGATATTACGTACACGTTCGTCTGCTTTACATTCTCCTCATTCTGCTTATTTCTGTTCTCTCGTGCCCCATGTCTTTTTTGTGTTTTTTTCCCCACCTTCTGTACTACCACCCCCTCCCTTTTCTGATTGTTTGCGTATCAGGTTTTTCTATTTGTTAACGTTGTCTGAAATGAGTAAATGTATTTAGTCCGCCATCATGTTAACCTTTGTTATGTACATACCAGGATTACTTAAAATAAGCATTATATGCTTGAGTTGGTTATCCTAAAAACCATGTAGTGTTTTTGTCATGATAAAAATTGAATAAAGCTTTGTTTAAACCAAAAGAAGCTGAAGAACATACTTGAACGGTTTCTCTTTTAAAGCGGTTTCATTAGATCTTTAAAATTAACACAAGGACAGTAATGGACCAGTTAAGTGCATCACAGTACATAACCCTGAGAAATCATTCCATTCAGGCGATTAAAGGGTGGACGTGCCTTGGGTAAACGGTCTGCTGTCTGTCTCGCGTTGTCTCGCGGGAGTTGTGTTTGCAAGGTCATCGCGAGAGCGTCCGAGACTGATGGAAAGAGTCTCGGTAAAATTGATCACCTATTCCCATCATCACTCACGTGATTTGAGCGAGGCTCAATAAATACCTGAAAGGGTCGCAGGAAGATACTCAGACGAAGTCTGGCAACCTTTTACCAAAACTCCAAAAGCACGGCGGGATGGGAGGGTTGGGGTTCGGAGGTTGGGGGGGGGGGGGGGGGTAAAAGCGCAACAACTGGATAAACAAGTTCACCGCGTTAAAAAAGAAATAGACACACAACGACACGCAACAACCGGATAAACAAGTTCATCGCGTTAACAAAGAAATAGACACACAACGGCGCGCAACAACTGGATAAACAAGTTCACCGCGTTAACAAAGAAATAGACACATAACGACGCGCAACAACCGGATAAACTAGTTCAGCGCGTTAACAAAGTAATAGACACACAACGACGCGCAACAACTGGATAAACAAGTTCACCGCGTTAACAAAGAAATGGACACATAACGACGCGCAACAATCGGATAAACTAGTTCAGCGCGTTAACAAAGTAAAAGACACACAACTGCGCGTAACATTCGGATAAACAAGTTCAGCGCGTTAACAAAGTAATAGACACACAACGACACGCAACAACCGGATAAACAAGTTCAGCGCGTTAACAAAGTAATAGACACACAACGACACGCAACAACTGGATAAACAAGTTCATCGCGTTAACAAAGAAATAGACACACAACGGCGCGCAACAACTGGATAAACAAGTTCACCGCGCTAACAAAGTAATAGACACACAACGACATGCAACAACCGGATAAACAAGTTCAGCGCGTTAACAAAGTAATAGACACACAACGACACGCAACAACCGGATAAACAAGTTCAGCGCGTTAACAAAGTAATAGACACACAACGACACGCAACAACCGGATAAACAAGTTCAGCGCGTTAACAAAGTAATAGACACACAACGACACGCAACAACCGGATAAACAAGTTCAGCGCGTTAACAAAGTAATAGACACATAACGACACGTAACAACCGGATAAACTAGTTCAGCGCGTTAACAAAGTAATAGACACACAACGGCGCGCAACAACCGGATAAACTAGTTCAGCGCGTTAACAAAGTAATAGACACACAACTGCGCGTAACATTCGGATAAACAAGTTCAGCGCGTTAACAAAGTAATAGACACACAACGACACGCAACAACCGGATAAACAAGTTCAGCGCGTTAACAAAGTAATAGACACACAACGACACGCAACAACCGGATAAACAAGTTCAGCGCGTTAACAAAGTAATAGACACACAACGACACGTAACAACCGGATAAACTAGTTCAGCGCGTTAACAAAGTAATAGACACACAACGGCGCGCAACAACCGGATAAACTAGTTCAGCGCGTTAACAAAGTAATAGACACACAACGGCGCGCAACAATCGGATAAACTAGTTCAGCGCGTTAACAAAGTAATAGACACACAACGGCGCGCAACAACTGGATAAACTAGTTCACCGCGTTAACAAAGAAATAGACACATAACGACGCGCAACAACTGGATAAACAAGTTCACCGCGTTAACAAAGTAATAGACACACAACGGCGCGCAACAACCGGATAAACTAGTTCACCGCGTTAACAAAGTAATAGACACACAACGACACGCAACAATCGGATAAACTAGTTCAGCGCGTTAACAATGTAACAGACACACAACGGCGCGCAACAACTGGATAAACAAGTTCACCGCGTTAACAAAGAAATAGACACATAACGACGCGCAACAACCGGATAAACAAGTTCATCGCGTTAACAAAGAAATAGACACACAACGGCGCGCAACAACCACTGAGTGGCAACATCCGACAATAAAGCTCACCGCGGCGCGCAACAACCGACAAACAAGTTCACCGCGTTAACAAACTAATAGACACACAACGACGCGCAACAATCGACAAACAAGCTCACCGCGTTTTCCAAGATTTCTCTATACAATCCTGGTCAAGTATCCGCAGATTGACCAATTGGCTGGACTTGTATCCTGGCCCTAAAAGCAATCAATAGCGTTGGCCACGTGCTCCTACTGTCAATTTCCGACCGGCTTTTGTTCGGTCCGTTAAAAGACATCCCACTCCTTCCCGTGCAAAGTTTGCATCTCAGCCACGGTTTAGCATCCTTTCAAGAAGAAGAAGAAGAGATATTGGTGACGATGACGACGACGACGATGATGATGATGATGATGATGATGATGAGGAGGAGAAGGAAGAGGAGGAGGAGGAGGAGGATGGTGATGGTGAGGATGAGGGTGATGACGATGAATGATGCATAATGATGATGATGATGATGATGATGATGATGATGATGATGATGATGATGATGATGATGATGATGATGACTAGCAGTTTTATTTTTTATGAGAATAAGCTAGACGAAGAAGACGACTGTTGCTTAGTTTCCACCTTCTGTAAATATATTTGATTCTAAATGTTTAAAACGATCTACTGATATTTGTTGGAAACGCAACACAGATATTAATAGGCATGTGGTGAATAATATTCTGGAATAGCTCTGGCACTTGGACACCGTGATGAGGCAAAACATCAGAAAATATCATAAAAGGAATAAGCGACAAAGATTAATATAAGAGATAACCTCAGAATGTCAGGGAAAATATCAGCGTTAGAGAAAACATGTGTCAGCGGAACGTGCTTCTGTAAAACTCTGACAGCTAAGTTGTCATTGTTGATTTTTATATTTAGTCAAGTTTTGACTAAATATTTTAACATCGAGGGGGAATCGAAACGAGGGTCGTGGTGTATGTGTGTGTGTGTGTGTGTGCGTGCGTGCGTGCGTGTAGAGCGATTCAGACCAAACTACTGGGCCGATCTTTATGAAATTTTACATGAGAGTTCCTGGGATTGATATCCCCGAACGTTTTTTTCCTTTTTTCGATAAATGTCTTTGATGACGTCATATCCAGCTTTTTGTGAAAGTTGAGGCGGCACTGTCACGCCCTCATTTTTCAACCAAATTGGTTGAAATTTTGGTCAAGTAATCTTCGACGAAGCCCGGGGTTCGGTATTGCATTTCAGCTTGGTGGCTTAAAAATTAATTAATGACTTTGGTCATTAAAAATCGGAAAATTGTAAAAAAAAATAAAAATTTCTAAAACGATCCAAATTTACGTTTATCTTATTCTCCATCATTTGTTGATTCCAAAAACATATAAATATGTTATATTCGGATTAAAAACAAGCTCTGAAAATTAAATATATAAAAATTATTATCAAAATATTTTTTTCGAAATCAATTTAAAAACACTTTCATCTTATTCCTTGTCGGTTCCTGATTCCAAAAACATATAGATATGATATGTTTGGATTAAAAACACGCTCAGAAAGTTAAAACAAAGAGAGGTACAGAAAAGCGTGCTATCCTTCTTAGCGCAACTACTACCCCGCTCTTCTTGTCAATTTCACTGCCTTTGCCATGAGCGGTGGACTGACGATGCTACGAGTATACGGTCTTGCTGAAAAATGGCAGCTACTTGACTAAATATTGTATTTTCGCCTTACGCGACTTGTTTTTTCTTCGATCACCTCCGGTAATAGACACATATGAATAGAGAGGGAGCGGGGTGGGAGAAGGGTGGTGAGGTACTTGAGAAAGATAGTGATAGAGATGGCAGGGAGCAGGAGTGAAAGAGTAGCTTAGCCGAAAAAATGGTCCTCATGTTCTTGTTTCTGTGAAGTATGCAGAATAAGAGAGTCGGAAGAAAAGGAGTTCCTTATTCTTAATGCGTGCCACTTCGATGTGCACTTAAGCACTAACAAGGAAAAACACGAACCCGCACACGCACACAAACCTGAACGCACGCGCGGAATCAAACACACGCACGCGTGCACATACACGCACGCAAGCAGGCACACACACACACACACACACACACATACACACACACACGGAATCACAAACACGCACGCGCGCACATACGCCCACGTAAGCACGCGAACACAAGCACAAGCACACACACACTAACAACAACAACAACAACAACAACAACAACAACAACAACAACAACAACAACAACATTCAAAGAAGAATACAGTTCGAAGTCTTCTGTGGCAAAAAAATGTTTAGGCAAACAGACACAGCAGAAGCGCAACAGTGACATTCAGACCGAAGAAGAAAACAAGTCGCGTAAGGCGAAAATACAACATTTAGTCAAGTAGCTGTCGAACTCACAGAATGAAACTGAACGCAATACCATTTTTCAGCAAGACCGTATACTCGTAGCATCGTCAGTCCACCGCTCATGGCAAAGGCAGTGAAATTGACAAGAAGAGCGGGGTAGTAGTTGCGCTAAGAAGGATAGCACGCTTTTCTGTACCTCTCTTTGTTTTAACTTTCTGAGCGTGTTTTTAATCCAAACATATCATATCTATATGTTTTTGGAATCAGGAACCAACAAGGAATAAGATGAAAGTGTTTTTAAATTGATTTCGACAATTTAATTTTGATAATAATTTTTATATATTTAATTTTCAGAGCTTGTTTTTAATCCAAATATAACATATTTATATGTTATTGGAATCAGAAAATGATGGAGAATAAGATGAACGTAAATTTGGATCGTTCTATAAATTTTTATTTTTTTTTACAATTTTCAGATTTTTAATGACCAAAGTCATTAATTAATTTTTAAGCCACCAAGCTGAAATGCAATACCGAAGTCCGGGCTTCGTCGAAGATTACTTGACCAAAATTTCAACCAATTTGGTTGAAAAATGAGGGCGTGACAGTGCCGCCTCAACTTTTACGAAAAGCCGGATATGACGTCATCAAAGACATTTATCAAAAAAATGAAAAAAAACGTCTGGGGATTTCATACCCAGGAACTCTCATGTCAAATTTCATAAAGATCGGTCCAGTAGTTTAGTCTGAATCGCTCTACACACACACACAGACACACACACACACACACACACACACACACACACACACACACACACACACACACACACACACACACACGCACATACACCACGACCCTCGTCTCGATTCCCCCCTCTACGTTAATACATTTAGTCAAAACTTGACTAAATGTAAAGATCCACGACCAAAACAGCGTTCATCTTTGATATTCTGTTTACCATCACAGAGACAGAAACAAGGGCACTGTTGACCTAGCTAGAGCTCTATAGTTCAATGTCCTATTTATCGCCAATAAGATACAGAAAAAGAGAGCCGGACAGTTTTGTTAATTGTCAATAAACAGCAGGAGGGCTCTTGCGCTCAGCTGCGGCAACTGTTTTGATGACGTTTGTTTTCTCTTGGAGGTCGTCTTTCGTCCGTCAAGGGATCATAACACTCAATATTAGAGAGGTTGAAATCACAACGTTGAGCGAAGCGCCTTAAATGGTGTCTGACGTCAGTGTAAGGTTAAACAGACAAATAAAGTGCAATCGTGACTTTCAACCAAAGCAACTGGCCTCGTGGCTGGTAGTATTACAGTTTCTGGAAAATATTTGCTGATCTAATGTATGAAACGGACGGAGTTTTGCGGAAGCATTGATTAAGTCAGGGAAAAGACACACACACACACACACACACACACACACACACACACACACACACACACTCTGTCTGTCTGCCTGCCTGTCTGCCTGTGTCCCTCTTCCTCTCCCTCTCTCTCTCTCTCTCTCTCTCTCTCTCTCTCTCTCTTTCTATCTCTCTCTCTCTAATGCCTGCCCTTTTCACACGCGTTTTTAGAACCGTCGGAATTCGGTCAGTAATTTGTGCGTTATGTGCGTGACAGTAACCGTTTTCGCCCGACGTCGCTTTGACGCTGTCTCCCAGAAAAAGCAATTAGAAATACGATACACTCGGTTTGCTGTGCGTCTAAACCTGTAATATACAGAGCTCCTGGTACATTTGTGACTTTCAACTCAGAATAGGAATGTGAGCCTTGATGGAGTTGACGATGGCCGTTTCTGAGGGATTTGAAATAAGTATTCCTAGTACACTTTATTGGTTGTGTTATTTCCGTTGTAAAATCAGCATTATATGCAGATATTTGTTTCTTTTCACTTTAATGTTCGCTTCTTTGTCTTTCATACCTCTTTTTCTGTCTTTTGTCTGTCTGTCTGTCTGTCCGCCTATCGGTCTGTCTGTCTGTCTGTCTGTCCCGTCTGTCTGTCTGTCGTTCTGTCGTTCTGTCTGTCTGTCTGCAGACAAACAAACAGAAAGGGAGAAATCTTGAAAGAAAAAAGAAAGAAGTTTTGAAGGAAAGAAAGAAATCTTGAAGGAAAGAAAGAAAAAAAAAGAAAATGTGACCCTCCACCACGGAATGAGTCGCATGTCAGCTCGCGCGGTTCTGCGCTAGGCTTAATATAAGTCCGGGGGGTGTCTGGTAACAGTGTGAGTCACAGGCTTTTAACTCAAAAGTTTTAGCTCTTTTCTAAAACGGTTTTTACCACTAGATAGAGCATTAAAAACTCTTTAGGAACATGTAAAAATATGAAAATCATGCAAAGGTGACATGCGACTCATTCCGTGGTGGAGGGTCACAAATAAGAAAGAGAAAGTCACACAAAAATCACAGGAAAAGGAGACAAGATGGACACCAATCGTCTTCCTGACAGTTTCTGCATGGACACGACACAGGAAATGCCGACGGCACAGTCACGTCACACAATTTGCGAAAATGAGATGGTCCTGTTTCGGTGATAATTCATTCCCATGCAACAGAATTGGTAATTGCCTCAGAACTTCTGCCTGCAAGCCGTAAAGAGGGCAGAACCATCATCAACTTGTGTTGCCCCCCCCCCCCCCCCTCATCCTCCCGCCACATACACACACAGACAGACAGACAGACAGACAGACAGACAAACAGACACACACACACACACACACACACACACACACACACACACACACACACACACACACACACACGTTATTTCTTCTTCTTTGTTTTCTTTTTTTGTGTGGGGGAGAGGGTTCTTGATCTTCTTGTTCTTCTTGTTCTTCCCTGTCATCGTCATCGTCGTCGCCGTCATCATGATGATTGTAATGGTCGTCGTCGTCTCATTTCTGGGGCTCGCATATACAAAGTTGGGGGGGGGGGAGAATGTAATAAACGTAATAAACAGAGAAATAAAAGGCTAAAACATCTCAAGAATCAACTGGTATCGGTTGCTGTTATTAAGTGAAGTTGTTTGCACTAGCGACCTGAATTGAATTTTTTTTCAATGGGGGGGGGGGGGGGGGGGGGGGGGGGAGGGGGGTTGGGGGAGTGGGGGTGTTCCTCACAGTACAAAAGTATCAGATATTCAGTTCAAGAAAAAGACATTTGATTGTTAAAAAGTTCTAGAAAGTACATCTCCTTCTGTTTTCTTTGCAAATAAAATGGTGGAGTTATGGGTAAATTCATACTTTCTTCGCGGAAATCAAACCGGTAAAGCATTCTTTAAAGACGTGAGATCGAGTTACTCAGCAAAGGTTTGCACTTGGGGGTTTTTTTCTCTCGAAAAATCTGACTTTACAATGTGGATGGCCGCAAACTCAATCTCTAGCCTTTCCTACTGACCCTATTACCAAGGTGAAACCAACTCCGAACACAATACCGTCTGATCACAATTTAGGCACGCTTCACGAGTACAGACCCGGATGTCTTGAAATAAAAACGTGGAATTTGACTGGAACGACACAAAAAGCAGATTTTTTGATTGGTTGCTGGAGGGTTTTGCCGAATAGGGATCGGGTTAGGTTTTGTCGCCTTGTCATCTTCAAGTTTCTTTGTGTGGCTTGGAAGAAAAATACGAGTAGGGTGGGTGCGGGTGGGGGTGGGAGGTTGTGATGAACAGAAGATGAGGGAGGTGTTTGAGTACGTTCCAGGATTATGAGGAGGAAAAGTCGTACATCTCTCCATCTCCGTCCCTTCCTTTCCCTGTGTATGATGAGAGGATGGGGGTGGAAGGTGATGGCGGAAAATGGGGAGAGAAAAAAAGGGCAGGCGGACAGAAAGGCATGGAGATAAAGGGATGTGTGTGTGTGGGGGGGGGGGGGGGGAGAGAAAAAAAGAATATGCAGAAAGGCATGTAGAGAAATGGAGGGGTGTATAATTACGGGTTTAATGCTATTTTCATTTTGAGGCCAAATAATTCGACACGGCCTTGGCAAGTTTGACTTGACGTCACTGCATGGATTTTTTTTTAATTCCCGCGCCTATGAAACCATGCTTGGGAACTTTTGCAAGAAAAATATTTGTCCAAAGAATTTGTTTCAACAACAAAAACGAACGACCCTTTTATTGCAGTTGGAAAAAAATGATGGTTTAATTCGGGTTCTTGTGCGAGGACACTATTTGTCTGAAACAGGCGTTAATAAAACAACAGAATGCTCCTTCCATGACAGGTATAGAAATGATGAACTTTATCAATATTATGTTGCGTTAAGTAAGATCTTACGATTACTTAGGCAAAAACAAAACTCATCAGCAGAAAGTAGCACCATGTGAAGATAGTTCAAAGAATTCTGTGTAAATGCGTGAAACCAGTCAAATCAAGTTTTAGATTCCAATAACACGGTACGATAGTGAACGATAGAGCGTGTCCATAAGCAGTCTGCTTGTTAACGTTCTTAATGTTGTTATTGTTTGAAACGTGTATCAAAGAAAATGAATAAAACACGCTTAAACCAACACTATACGATAGAACCACGTTTTACTTCAGAGCATTCATTGTGTTGTGGATTCGATGGTGTCTTTGCTCGCAAATTACGACGCAAAACATCGGAAAGCTTTACCGATGGAAACCTTTAGATTTATAAATGAACAATAGAATTGATGCCACACACTCAATTCTCTCAGGGTACCGGTGTAACACGAGAAAATTACTCCCACGAGATTTTTACTCCGGAGTAAACATTTCGTACGAAAAAGTTACTCCCTTTACGAAACAAGCACTCCCCCATTACACGAGATAATTACTCCCCAAGACAGGTGAGTTCCGAATAAACATTTCGTACAAAAATGTTACTCCCCTGACGAATAAATAACGAATAAATTACTTCACCCCAACACAAGCAATTTAACTTCCCAAGTCAGGTGTACAAAATGTTTACTCCCTTGTCCCCTGTTAGTCTTGGTGGTGGAAGGGGTGGAGGGAGGGTAGCGCGATATTCGTGTGCGCAAGATCACATATTGGCATTTTATTCCCCCCTCTGCTTCTTTACCTCTGTAAACTTGTAGAGCTAGTTATTTTTCGATAATGACCCAGCAACCAAACAAATAACGAGCCAGCAACAGCCTGAATCCTCGATAGTGCAATGGGTTGAGAAGCTGTTCTGTTTTGGTACTACTTTTGCGACTGAAAAGTTCCGAACGCTCTATACGTACGAAGTATACATCTCTGGAGCAAACAATACAAACATACCGCATTTAAATTAACAACTACAGGCCTGAACACATGAATCTCCATATAAAATCCATGAGTGTTGTTGTTTTCTGAATCTAGATCTGCCGTGCACAAACCGTTCATCACAAGCAAATTCCCAAGGCAAGTAACTCATACTCTAGCCGACAAGAGTAGTTCCCCTTCTTTTAACGCAGTTTCTTCGACAACACTGACTGCAATCCGACGGTCAGTTTTCAACAATATTTCATTTTATAAACAGATCACACGCAACCAAATGCACACATCTCATCAATTTCAAGAACATAAAGCGGTTTCATACACTATTTTCCCCAGAAAACTGAACTTCATACAGTAATTAACGTTGGAACACGGGTGCAAAAGTTCGTCTGCTAGTCCCATTTGACGAAAGAACAATATTATCCTAGGCGATATTAAAACATAAACAGAACACACAATACTGCCTTTACCGCCACAGCAGAATAACAGCATATCTGTGTACTTGATTTTAGTCTAAAACAGGGAAACTGACAATGGAATGATTTGCACGGAACTATACAACCGCGCATTAATCGATCGCCTGCGCAGGTTGACTGGTTGAGTGATTCGGATTCGATCAAACTTTCGCACAAAAACTCCTGTTTTCTTTGAATAACTGAAGAAAGGAGGAATAAAGAGGTTACACACCTCGTCTCAGTGATTATTAAAAATAATGGTCTCAGTTCGCGGTCATGAAAAAGCTCGCTGAAGCTCGCATTTTTCATGATCCGCTAACTTCGACCATTATTTTTAATAATCACTGAGACTCAGCATGTAACCTCTACATCCCTTCGCCGGCATCCCATTTTTGCGTACGAGATTTTTACTGGAAGTAACAAAAATGGGGAGTAAAAACTTCGTGGAGGGAGTAATTTTTTCGTGCCTTGGGGAGTTCTTTTCTCGTACGAAAAGTGTACTCGGAGTAAGAATTTCGTACGAAATATTTACTCCGGAGTAAATTTTTCGTGGAGTAAAAATTTCGTGTTACACCGGTGTTGAACAAAGGTGTCGGGTGAATGACCCAATTACCCACATTGGTATTAAGCGCGAGAAAAGATGCTCCAAAAGGAAGCATTGAATCGACTCTAGTTAAACAAGTAGGAATGCTGGAAGACTGTTGTAGATTGGATTCCTTGTGTTTTCAAGAGTAATGAGAAGAATCAATATCACGCTGAAGACGCAAAACAGTGATCAAAAAAGTTGGAATACGGCCTCTGAAAAAGACGCACAAAGCTGGGCGGTTTTTTGCTTTTGTTCTGTTTGTTTTTGGCATTGCCTGTCTGTTTCTGTCTGTTACCTTTCTCTCTCTCTGTCTCTCTCTCTCTCTCTCTCTCTCTCTCTCTCTCTCTCTCTCTCTCTCTCTCTCTCTCTCTCTCTCTCTCTCTCTCTCTCTCTCTCTCTCTCTCTCTCTCTCTCTCTCTCTCTCTCTCTCTCTCTCTCCTTGAGTCAATCGCACCCAATTTATACCAGGAAAGCTCTGAGATTTAAAGGCACAATGTTCTGATTCTTTATTATTATGTTGTATCTGCGAGGCTATTAATTATCTCCGTCCTTCTACCATGTCATCATTACGTGTCATTTTTCAAAATCCTATCTGCGACAAAAAGATTGCTATTGTATATCAAAAATGGTAATGTCTGCGAATTATCCTTGCCTTTTAAAGGTCGATTACTGAATGGTAGGGAACATTGCGGAACGTTGAAATGAGGTATGTTTACTTTTTCTTGTACAGCAGTTAACGCTCTGACGTCACAATATGCGATGTTCGTTTGCTGACTGCTAAATCTCAAGTCAGTGACGAGGTCAAGGCTTACGTTAGTCAAAGTTTTTCTAAACCTTGGGGAGGGAGGGGGGCTCACTTGGTAGCACACTGTACTCCTGTGATATGAGAGGGTAAATTCACATAGTGCAATATCATATTTGATTGTATCCCTTTTATGTTTTATGTTTTATGTGTGTCGTCCTATACAATTGTTGTTATAATCGTTTACAGGCAGGCAGGGCGTGCCGAAGAAAAATTTCCATTTTTATGTAATATTTTAATGGACAATAAAGTGCTGTTATTGTTATTGTTATTGTGCTCCTCGAGTCAGGGGTTTGAATCCAGGCCGGGACGGACACGGGTCAACTTTATGTTCAGACTCAGAGACGGTATCCATGTCTCATTCTCGCCAAAACCGCCATTAGTTAGTTAGTTAGTTAGCTGTTGCTTTTCGGGTCCAGCGGACCATAATAGGCCAAATCAGGACCCCTAAAACCGTCGTGGTACGTAAAAGACCTCGGTCATTCTACCAGAAGTACCGATGGCGGATTACATCTTAACACGCACACAAGAGGATACGACCCAAATGTCTCTGCAACTATATCACAAAGTAATGAAAACTAAAAATGATGTTTTTTTAAATTGCTTAAAAAGGAGGCCAAGGTCCTCGGGCATTGTACGTGCTTTTTCCAAAGGGTACCCGGTACTTTCAAAGATAAAACCAATCGCTTTTTGTGAATTTGACATTTACTATGTGCTATAACATAATTCTGTGGCGGATACCATAACTCAAACCGTCAGACAGGTAACCATTGTTACTCTCTAAAACTGCTCCCGAGTGGATGCAATTTAATTGCGTTTCATTGTATTTACTTGTAATTGTAACCGACCATTCTGTAGCTAATGCTGTAACTCAACCTAAACTTCTCTCATTTGGCAGCGTCGAGTTTTCTTCGCAGTTTTCGCGGCTTCATCTACGTGTTTTTTTCTTCTTTTATTGTGTTCTAGAATTTAGAATAGCACAGGTCAGAGTCAAAGGATGGGCGGGGATGTAGCTCAGTCGGTAGCGCGCTGGATTTGTATCCAGTTGGCCGCTGTCAGCGTGAGTTCGTCCCCACGTTCGGCGAGAGATTTATTTCTCAGAGTCAACTTTGTGTGCAGACTCTCCTCGGTGTCCGAACACCCCGTGTGTACACGCAAGCACAAGACCAAGTGCGCACGAAAAAGATCCTGTAATCCATGTCAGAGTTCGGTGGGTTATAGAAACACGAAAATACCCAGCATGCTTCCTCCAAAAGCGGCGTATGGCTGCCTAAATGGCGGGGTAAAAACGGTCATACACGTAAAAGCCGTGGGAGTTTCAGCCCATGAACGAACAAACAAACAAAGAGTCAAAGGATTAAAGAAGAAGATGCACTTCACCCACATAAACGTTGACTTTGCTGGTGTTTGTGGTGTAATCGAAAAGGACGGTCTCTGTCTTTGTCTGTCTGTCTGTATATATGTATCTCTCTCTCTCTCTCTCTCTCTCTCTCTCTCTCTCTCTCTCTCTCTCTCTCTCTCTCTCTCTCTCTCTCTCTTTTTTTCTTCCTCCTTCTCTCTCCCTCTCTCTCTCTCCCTCTTTCTCTCTATCTTTCTTTCTCTCTCTCTCTCCCTCTCTCTCTCTCTCTTTCTCTCTCTCTCTTTCTCGCTCTCTTTCTCTCTCTCTCTTTTTATCTCTCTCTCTCTCTTTCTCTCTCTCTCTCTTTCTTTCTCTCTCTCTCTCTCTTTCTCCCATTGTCTCTGTCTCTTTCTTCCTCTCGCTCTGTCTCTGTCTATCGCTCTCTATTTTCCCTTCGGTAAAAAAAAAACTCCATCCATCCACCCATCACGCAACCACCCCAACCTTCATCCACGGAGAAACACGCGCTCACAGACGCTTTGATTATTTATCTTCGCTAACAGATTTTCTATCTGTGCTTTCGATCGGTGGTATCTTATTTCTGCATGTGCTAACGTCACTAAGACTACTATTCAGTGTAAATTAGGTTGCTAAACCAATTTCTGTCGTCTTTGTTTACTCACTTCTACAAATAGATTCAACAGCATGGTCGCATGAAATTTGCTAACAGTATAAAAGGTTAATTACATTATCATTCCTTCCAAAGCAAACGATGAAGAAGAAGAAGATACCCCAAGCTTCTTGCATCTTCAGTTTTGTTTGATGCCCCTCCCATCCCCCCCCCCCCCCCCCTCGCTCTCTCCGCGCAATTTATATATCGGACTCACTATAACACCTACAGTCTTTGCAGCAATACAAAGTGCCACTTAAGTACACTTGTGGTGATATAATTTAGTTCACCTAAAAGTCAGACACACACGCAAAAAAAAACAAGTCGCGTAAGGCGAAAATACAATATTTAGTCAAGTAGCTGCCATTTTTCAGCAAGACCGTATACTCGTAGCATCGTCAGTCCACCGCTCATGGCAAAGGCAGTGAAATTGACAAGAAGAGCGGGGTAGTAGTTGCGCTAAGAAGGATAGCACGCTTTTCTGTACCTCTCTTTGTTTTAACTTTCTGAGCGTGTTTTTAATCCAAACATATCATATCTATATGTTTTTGGAATCAGGAACCGACAAGGAATAAGATGAAAGTGTTTTTAAATTGATTTGGACAATTTAATTTTGATAATAATTTTTATATATTTAATTTTCAGAGCTTGTTTTTAATCCGAATATAACATATTTATATGTTTTTGGAATCAGCAAATGATGGAGAATAAGATAAACGTAAATTTGGATCGTTTTATAAATTTTTATTTTTTTTTACAATTTTCAGATTTTTAATGACCAAAGTCATTAATTAATTTTTAAGCCACCAAGCTGAAATGCAATACCGAACCCCGGGCTTCGTCGAAGATTACTTGACCAAAATTTCAACCAATTTGGTTGAAAAATGAGGGCGTGACAGTGCCGCCTCAACTTTCACAAAAAGCCGGATATGACGTCATCAAAGACATTTATCAAACAAATGAAAAAAACGTATGGGGATTTCATACCCAGGAACTCTCATGTCAAATTTCATAAAGATCGGTCCAGTAGTTTAGTCTGAATCGCTCTACACACACACACACACACACACACACACGCACACACGCACGCACATACACCACGACCCTCGTTTCGATTCCCCCTCGATGTTAAAATATTTAGTCAAAACTTGACTAAATATAAAAAGAAGGTCAGAAATCCCCAAGGAATTTGTGACCCTCCACCACGAAATGAGTCGCATGTCACCTCGCGCGGTTCTGCGCTAGGCTTGATATAAGTCCGGAGAGTGTCTGGTAACAGTATGAGGGTCACCTTAGTCACAGGTTTATAACTCAAACATTTTTCGCTCTTTTCTAAAACGGTTTTCACCACTGGATAGAGCATAAAAAACTCTTTAAGAAAATATAAAAATATGAAAATCATGCAAAGGTGACATGCGACTCATTTCGTGGTGGAGGGTCACAATTTTGTTCTTGTCTGATTTTCCTTTCTGTACTGCCCTTTCTGCACGCTTCCGCTTTATTGCATTGTCAAACAAAACACATTTTTCCTCCGCGATCGATGTCAATGTGATGTGAAATGCCCTTTGGGATTGCCGGATATGAGTGAATAATTTCTGAAGTGCTGCTTTTCTGCACTTGTTTGATTGATCTCAGATGAAGAGGTCCGGTTTGTATCACGTTGCGGAGGCGAATGCTTGACGTCATCGCAATATTGTACGTACGGTTGATAATAGACCTATATCCACTTAAGTGAAAAACGTCAATTAAGCAACTTTCAAAACGTGGCTACAGCCAGTCACTTTCTTGCATC
>NC_090245.1:78168043-78173991 GCF_037325665.1 Littorina saxatilis
TTGACTTGTAAACGAACTTTGTTGTCCGCATTGTAAACAGCCAACGCTGTCACCATGCCCAGACTCAAAACAGAGACACGGCCTTGCAGTGTACGCGCATGTGAGGAAGTTGTTCCAGGTACCGCTGGATACCTTGCTTCCAAAGAAAGCGGTCAAACGGATTATGGTCTCATCAGGCAAGCCGTTTATTCGTCCAGACTCCTTGATATGTGGGCTAGGTGCTCAACAATTTAACAAATTTTGTGAAAGTTTAGATTTGGTAGGCATGGATCACAAAACCTTCCAGAAGAAAGCTGATAAACTCTATCAACGACTTGATGTAGATCTACTGGAGGAGAAAGTATTCAGTGAGGCTGTCCGTCAGGTCAGACAGATACACGCAACGCACAATGGAATGACACTGTCTGATGATGATGTTCTTGATATCAGTGTAAGCTACGACGGATCATGGCTGACCAGGGGGCACTCGTCCCACATTGGAATAGGGTGTGCTGTAGTCTAACCTTCGCCAGAACACACATAAACCCTTGCATAACCGACGATGCGGGTCGTCCATGGCCCATATTTTTTATAGAGGCCTCGAAGTGTTTATTCCTCAACCGATGGTGCGGGTCCTCCACGACCCATATTCTCCAAGAGAGTCATACATCATGTGATCATGCTTTTTTTGCGGGAAAAGAGACCAGAAATTCCAAACCTGCACAGAGAGCATGCAACAAGACAGTTGATATTTATTTTATGTCCAAGTTGAAATATTTCTGTGTGTGTGTGTGCGTCTGTGTGTTAGTGAGTGTGTTTGTGTGTGTGTGCCAGTTTGTGTGTGTGTGTGTGGGTAACTCCAAAATGGGCTATTTAATTTTGTTCTGCGTATTTTCAGTGATGATATTGTTTTGAAAGTTATTGTTTTGTCTAAAAGAGCACTTTTATGCAACCCGGTTGTGGTGATGAATCAATGAATCAATGGCGGCTTTGTAGATAACGAGTCATGAATAACATACTGTTGAAAACCAAAGTAATACATTGCAGTGAAAACGTTTATGTGTGGAGACTCGTGTGTTAGTAACCTTTGTGTGTGTGTGAGTGTGTATGTGTGTGTGTCTGTGTGCGCGCACGTGCGAGTGTTTGTGTGTGTGTGTTTGTTCGGTGTGTGTGATGTGAATGCACGTGTGCTTGCGTGTATTTGTGTGTGTGTGTGAGCGCGTGCGTGTATGTGGGGGGTGGTGGGGTGGGGTGATGTGTTATGTAAGCCTATAAAAGTTCCTCACTGATGGCCCTAATGAATGGAGCACGCTCGTCATCTGTTGAGAGCCTGTGCTCTGGGAAACGCAGCTTCCAGATGACACGAGCTGCAATGTTGGACAGGTCAAGGATGTTAAAAAACATGACCATTGGCCACCTTTGCGTTCTGTGCTTAATGGTGTATATATATGCATGTGCCATTTTATCGACTGTATCGACAGCTCCTTTTGTGTCATTATAGAATAGAACTATCTCTGGTTTTCTTTTTGTGTTTGCTGGCGTTGCATCAATGACACCAGTGTCGTGCATAGTGCTGATCAACACAACCTGCTTGTTCTTTTTGCTCTGGTATTGTACAAGTGTATGGTTCTTGTCAAACATGAAGCGACTATCATGGAAAGGCAACTTTATTTTACTCTTGAAGGAGTCTGGCAAGAACCGCTTGTTCTGCCTGACAACGCCAACTGTGGTCAAGCCATTCTTCAGAAGTGTTTCCGTGAGGACATGGTCTGTAAAGTAATTGTCACATGTCACATTTCGCCCACTTTTGAAGAAAGGCGTGACCAGATCAATGGCAGTATTGCGCCCCAGATTGATAGTCCTTGGCTGACCAGCTGCTCGCCCCAAATAAGGGATACCCTTCGAATTCAATGGAAAATAATTGGACTGAGAATCTGCCACCCAGAAGACTTTTATGCCATATTTATTCGGCTTGGATGGCAGGTATTGCAGAAAGCTGCAGCGTCCCCTAAAGGGCACCAGCTGCTCGTCCACAGTCACATAGCAGCCTGGGACATAATGTTGAGACAAGTGGCTTCATGAACTCGTCCCACATGTCACGGAATGCAAATATGTCTCTCTGCCTTCTGGCAGTTCTAGTTGATTTGTCGTCAAAACGCAAATGTGTCATGAGGAGCTGGAAGCGTCTCCTGCTCATGCATGCTCTGATCATAGTGAAACCATTCACAGAGTCCCACAATGTTTCAGTGTTCACAAAGCCTTGTTTTCTGGTCCCAGAAAAAGAAGCATAACAATGAGACCTTCACATTCAACTGTGTCCATTGGCTCCCACTTCTCCTTCAAGATCCGGGAACCTTCAATGTTTGTAAACTGGACAATGTCACTAATCATTTTGTCATTTACAAACAGTCTGTAAGCATCACGTGGACTGTTCGCATGCTGACAACCAACAGCCTGATTGCCAGAAGCCCTGAAAACATTTCTGGCAAGGGTCCTTGCCTTGTTGGGGTTTGGATTCCTGCTCCATTTTGTCCCATCCTTGGCAGTTTCACCCGTGAATGTTGTGGCAGTCTGGTTATCCTCCCCCCTCTCCTCCCTTTCCCCTGAAGAATCAGACTCCTCACTGGGTGTGTCATTATCTGCTGGTGCAGGCGGCTCCTCTTCACTCGTCTCGTCATCTGCACTGACAAGGCCATCTTCTGTGTCCGAGGCTGCATCTGCATCCACATCTTGCGCTGAAACAAACATTGCCAAACTGATAATGCAACAGATGAAAAGAAAACAACTGCTCAAGAAACTATTCAGAAATCCCGGACTCTCTCTCTCTCTTTCTCTTTCTCTCTCTCTTTCTCTTTCTCTTTCTCTCTCTCTCTCTCTCTCTCTCTCTCTCTCTCTCTCTCTCTCTCTCTCTCTCTCTCTCTCTCTCTCTCTCTCTCTCTCTCGCATGCACACACACACACGCCATTACATTGCATTACAACAACAACAACAACAACAACAACAACAGCAACTCACCTTTTCTGCTCTCCATCCTTGCAGTTACAAGATGTTGCCGCTCTTTGGAAGTGAAGAATGACAAATAGAATCATGCAGCCGAAGAGTGGCAGTGATGCGATTGTCTAAGTGGCTCAAGGAGGCGTCCAGTTCTCGGAATTTCAAAACCAAAACAAAGGCAACTGGTTCTCAGAATTTCAATACCAAAACCAAAGCGATTGGTTCTCAAACTTTCAAACAAAATGTGTTTATCCAGAACAAGCAGGCGTATGTTTTTTCCAACAGTTCTTGTATGGCCTGTATTGTCAGGAAATGTATAAACAACACTCTGCCTCTGCTTTGTACAGTATGGGTTGTGGATGACCCGCATCATCGGGAGAAGAATAATCAGCTTTCTACCTCTTTGCCGACATCATGGGCCCTCTACGACCCGCGCTGTCGGTTAAGGAATAGTCACGTAGGGCACTCTTTAATATGTGTGGGTCCTCCACGACCCGTATCGTCGTGAGTGTTATAATCAAATTAACACCTTAATTACCTAATTACCACTTCACCTAGATTAGCGTCCTCATGTGTGCATGTGCACAACCAGGTGATCAACAATTACATAAAGTTTCCATTGATTTCTGTTCAGTAGTTTAGGAGAAATCTTTGATTTATTGTGTCTCTGGGTCCTGGAGGACCCACGGTCAAAGGTAAAGGCTAGACGTGCTGACTGGAATGTGCTTTGACGCTCATGTTATGTGCAACTACTGTCATACGTTTGCCAGACAACTGGAAACAAACTTCTCCAGGAGAAACCCCTGGAGTATGCTGCCTGGCTGGTAAAACAACTGGACATCTGTGACAAGAATTTTGCAGGTGAGTGCGTAGATCTAAACAGTATGTGTGTATGGTGCGTTTGTGAAGACGTTTGTTGAAATGGGATGATAGTGTGTTGTGTTTGAATTTTACATAGATCTGTAAGTGTTTGTGAAAATGTGTGTCAGTGTTTTGTGTGCGCTGTCTATGTGAAGTGTACGTGTGTGTGTGTGTGTGTGTGTGTGTGTGTGTGTGTCTGAGCGTGTTTGTGTATTTGTGTGTGTTTGGGTACTAATCCATGCATAGTAATACATGTACTGAACAAAAACAATGATAGCGTCTATGTTGGTAGATCTGTGGCTGATTGCCTTGTGTGTGTGTGTGTGTGTGTGTGTGTGTGTGTGTGTGTGTGTGTATGTGTGTGTGTGTGCTTGTGTGTGTGTGTGCATGCATGTGTGTGTGTGTGTTTGGGTACTAATCCATGCATAGTAATACATGTACTGAACAAAAGCAATAATAGCGTCTATGTTGGTAGATATGTGGCTGATTGCCTTTTGTGTGTGTGTGTGTTTGTGTGTTTGCTATTCAGTGGCTGACTTTGACTGAAACGGTGGTTTTATTTTTAGGTTCCAGTGGCATCATGGAAGTCGAGGCGGCTCGGGTTCTGTGGGGCAGGTCAGTGTCGCAGCACAATCTGCGATACACAGTTATCCTGTCAGACGGTGACACAAAAACCTTCCAGGAACTTTCCAAAATAAAGCCTTATGGAGATCAAGTAACCATCGAAAAAGAAGAGTACATCAATCACGTTTCCAAGCGTCTTGTAACAGCGCTTCGCAACCTTGTGACAGACTGCCGCAAAAAAGGAATCACTTTGGGAGGGCGAGGGTATGATCAGCTGACTCTGAATACAATCAGGAAGTTGACGATATATTATAATCGGGCAATTAGGGGGGGGGGGGTGGGGGGGGTAAGACAGTTGCAGACATGAAACGGGCAGTGATGGCATCTCTGCGTCACGGCTTCTCAACAGATGACAAGCCACAGCATGACTTGTGCCCCCATGGTGCCGCGTCATGGTCCTTCTACCAGCCCCCAGGACCACACGCAAAACTCGTCCATACACCTCTCAACTTCAAGAAGCTGAATCCTCCTCTAGAACCAGTTTACCAGAGACTGACGAAAGATCAACTGCTTCAGAGATGTGTGTCAGGAAAAACCCAAAACTCTAATGAGTGTCTCCACAGCAGCGTTTGGGTTCGTTGCCCCAAGGACAAATTTGCATGCAAAAATCGCGTACAGTTTGCAGTCGTCACAGGGGCTAGGGAATTCAATTTTGAACCAGCGGCTGCTCTCAACACTGCACAGTTCTACGGCTTTACAACAGGCTGTAACATGAAAAGACTAAACAAGGCTAGGAGTGTAAAAGGGTTCTTGGCAGCCTCAGGTTCAAGAAAGATCAGCTAAACAAGAGACGCGACACTGTGCGTGCAGCTAAACTCAAAAGACAGGATGAGCTCATCAGACTACAAGGGGGTGCAGCATATGCTGCTGGGCAGTTTTAGGTAAACCTGTAGTTACCAGGTGTCTGTGAAAAATACCTGAACTATGTTAACATTGATTTGGGGTGAATGAAAGAGCTTTGAAATGTTCTCGGCCTTGTTTCTCTGTTCAGCGTTTTTGCATGACCTGCTTTCTAGGAAACTGTTTTTCTTCAATCCAGCTGTTCAGAATGCAATGAAACTTAAGGGACATGCTTATCAGAGGACAACCTGTGGAATGACAACAGGAATTTTCTTTAAATTAATAAATAACTGTTCAGGCGGGTCATATTTACTAAAATTGTGTTGAAAAACATGATAATTCATCTAAAAAAAATATTTTATCAGAACTATTCATCCTAGAAAAAATCCCTGTTGTCATTCCACAACTATGGACTCCTACATCCTACATACCAAAAATCACATTCCTATGATTTAAGGGGAAGCTAAAAAACGTGTTCCTAGCAACCCATTTTGGCAGTTGGAGATTGCCGTTTCCATGGTAACGGACAGTGACGGTACTGAAAACGTTATCCGTTTTGAAATCGTATATGCCTTACCACTTCATAAGCATATAACATTAGCCTATGGTAGAAGTAAATACAAATTTAGATTTTAGTGGCTCCCTTTGCT
>NC_090245.1:78176691-78179191 GCF_037325665.1 Littorina saxatilis
CCCCTCCCCCCCCCCCCCATTTTTTTTAATTTAAAAACAAATAATAATTGGGATTTTTATGACACGCGCGCAAAGGTAAGAGCAGGAGAAATGCACTATAATTATACACCTTTATATTAAAACAAAACGACATTAAAGCAAACAGCGCAGTTGATGTTGCATCCTCACGGTGTATGCGGGTTGAGAACACCCCCCGCGGGTTAGGGGGAGTCCCATATTGGTTGGGACGAGAAAGAATTTACCCGATGCTCCCCAGCATGTCGTAAGAGGCGACTAACGGATTCTGTTTCTCCTTTTTTATATTTAGTCAAGTTTTGACTAAATATTTTAACATCGAGGGGGAATCGAAACGAGGGTCGTGGTGTATGTGCATGCATGCGTGTGTGTGTGCGTGCGCGTGTGTGTGTGTGTGTGTGTGTAGAGCGATTCAGACTAAACTACTGGACCGATCTTTATGAAATTTGACATGAGAGTTCCTGGGTATGAAATCCCCGAACGTTTTTTTCATTTTTTTGATAAATGTCTTTGATGACGTCATATCCGGCTTTTCGTGAAAGTTGAGGCGGCACTGTCACGCCCTCATTTTTCAACCAAATTGGTTGAAATTTTGGTCAAGTAATCTTCGATGAAGCCCGGACTTCGGTATTGCATTTCAGCTTGGTGGCTTAAAAATTAATTAATGACTTTGGTCATTAAAAATCTGAAAATTGTAAAAAAAAATAAAAATTTATAAAACGATCCAAATTTACGTTTATCTTATTCTCCATCATTTGCTGATTCCAAAAACATATAAATATGTTATATTCGGATTAAAAACAAGCTCTGAAAATTAAATATATAAAAATTATTATCAAAATTTTTTTTTCGAAATCAATTTAAAAACACTTTCATCTTATTCCTTGTCGGTTCCTGATTCCAAAAATATATAGATATGATATGTTTGGATTAAAAACACGCTCAGAAAGTTAAAACGAAGAGAGGTACAGAAAAGCGTGCTATCCTTCTCAGCGCAACGAATACCCCGCTCTTCTTGTCAATTCCACGGGCACTGCCTTTGCCACGGGCGGTGGAGTGACGATGCTACGAGTATACGGTCTTGCTGCGTTGCGTTGCGTTCAGTTTCATTCTGTGAGTTCGACAGCTACTTGACTAAATATTGTATTTTCGCCTTACGCGACTTGTTTACCCTTGTTAAGTGTTTCTTGTATAGAATATAGTCAATGTTTGTAAAGATTTTAGTCAAGCAGTATGTAAGAAATGTTAAGTCCTTTGTACTGGAAACTTGCATTCTCCCAGTAAGGTAATATATTGTACTACGTTGCAAGCCCCTGGAGCAAATTTTTGATTAGTGCTTTTGTGAACAAGAAACAATTGACAAGTGGCTCTATCCCATCACCCCCCTTCCCTCCGTCGCGATATAACCTTGAACGGTTGAAAACGACGTTAAACACCAAATAAAGAAAAAGAAAAAGGGTTGAGACTTCATCTGGAGACTGTAAGCCTCTTTTCAAAGAAAGGAAATGGCCGTCCACTTTCATCAACTAAGATATCTGGGGATTCAATCAAAGTAACCTTTTAACAAACAAGACAAAAGCTGATCACACACTTTCGCCTTTGAGGGTAAGCTAGGATTACTGTACATTCTGAGAACGGAAAGAACAAAGAACTAGAGTCTAATCTTGATCCTGCTAAGAAAAATTAGAACTCACCCCAGAGGTATCCAAAATATATGTCGGAGCCTCATGACAATACTGTGGCCTATTTTAATCAGAAAGTGGCCATTTTGAAAAGCTGCACTCACTTGACACTAGGGTACGTGGCTGATAAATAGATTATTAACCCTTTCGCTGCCAATCAAAACTTCCTGACTGCCAGGGAATATTGAAGTTCGGGGTGTAATAATTCACAAACAATTCTAGCTCCAAACTGGCAGTAGGTAGGAAAGTAAAACCTATGTTATTTTTAAAGGAAATTCAACCAAGAATCTGTTTTTAGTATCTAATCATGGAAATAATGCACAAGTGCAGGACGGGTATACCCGTCCTAAGGCAGTCAAGGGGTTAACCAACAACTTTTACAGGGAAAACAATGAGGAACGCCCGCACACATGTTTTTGATGCGAGTCGTATGTTCCGTCTGTCCAAGATCCCAACAACAACAAAAACAAACAAAAAAGCTTAGAATCCGGAACGTTCAACATTTTCACTTTGTGGGCTTTTGATAAAAAGTTCCATAGACTCACCTTCCTTGTTTTTTTGTTCTTGATTTGGGAAATATAGCATGTATTCTATCTGTTTCGGCTGTGTGTCTGTCCATGGTTTTAAAGAAGGCACTTAGGTCTCAGCACAAACACAATTAGGTCGTTCTTCAGACCTCACTGTCTAAAAACTGGAACTGACCCCAGGAGTGTCGGAGACATTTTCCATAATCTTGTTCCAGTGCAAGAAGATAAGAAAAAAACGTAGTTCTAGTTTTTGCACTTTTGTTCCGGAAATACAGA
>NC_090245.1:78184191-78206691 GCF_037325665.1 Littorina saxatilis
GTGTGTGTGTGTGTGTGTGTGTGTGTGTGTGTGTGTGTGTGTAGAGCGATTCAGACTAAACTACTGGACTGATCTTTATGAAATTTGACATGAAAGTTCCTGGGTATGATATCCCCGAACGTTTTTTTCATTTTTTTGATAAATATCTTTGATGACGTCATATCCGGCTTTTCGTGAAAGTTGAGGCGGCACTGTCACGCCCTCATTTTTCAACCAAATTGGTTGAAATTTTGGTCAAGTAATCTTCGACGAAGCCCGGACTTCGGTATTGCATTTCAGCTTGGTGGCTTAAAAATTAATTAATGACTTTGGTCATTAAAAATCTGAAAATTGTAAAAAAAAATAAAAATTTATAAAACGATCCAAATTTACGTTCATCTTATTCTCCATCATATTCTGATTCCAAAAACATATAAATATGTTATATTTCGATTAAAAACAAGCTCTGAAAATTAAATATATAAAAATTATTATCAAAATTAAATTGTCGAAATCAATTTAAAAACACTTTCATCTTATTCCTTGTCGGTTCCTGATTCCAAAAACATATAGATATGATATGTTTGGATTAAAAACACGCTCAGAAAGTTAAAACAAAGAGAGGTACAGAAAAGCGTGCTATCCTTCTTAGCGCAACTACTACCCCGCTCTTCTTGTCAATGTCACTGCCTTTGCCATGAGCGGTGGACTGACGATGCTACGAGTATACGGTCTTGCTGAAAAATGGCATTGCGTTCAGTTTCATTCTGTGAGTTCGACAGCTACTTGACTAAATGTTGTATTTTCGCCTTACGCGACTTGTTTTCTCTCCTTTTAATACATATACACACAAGATGATAATAATATCAATACTATGAGTAATGATGAAGCTGCTGCTGCTCGTGATGATGATCATGATTATTGTGCTGCTGCTGCTGCTGCTGCTGCTGCTGCTGCTGATGATGATGATGATGATGATGATGATGATGATGATGACGATGACGACGACGACGCCGACGATGATGATGACGACGACGATGATGACGACGACGACGACGAGGAGGAGGAGGAAGAGGAGGACGCCGACGACTACGACGACGACGATGATGATATCTGCAAAGATTTTGTTGTGAATGTATGACAAAAGAAATGTTAAGAAGGGTGGTTATGTTAGGGCACAGAGGCGGATGATACTGATTATATACCTCTTTGAGATAACAGTGAAGTTGCTGCCGGCAAAACTTTTGCTAAGTGCTGGGTCAGTTACTGATCTTCGACCTTACATGACAGCCTTATAAAGATCGTTTGCTCAGTGAACACTTTCGCCGCTTTTAACCATCGCATGACAGAATGCTTTTACTGTTGTTGTTTTTTTGGGGGTTTTTTTTTGTTTTGTTTTTTTAACTTTGTGAGCTGAAGTTTTTTTGGGTTTTTTGGGGTTTTTTTCATACATGTGTAGCATCAAAATGATCATATGTCATCATATACTGATCTTTTTAAAAACAATATTCGCATCATAATGTATGGCTGTCTTTACCTTATATCAAAGAAAATAAACAATAATTTGTTTTTAATTAATAAAACTTCAGACTAACGAAATCTCAAAACAACATGATTTCCAAAAATAATTTCCAGTGTTAATCGTGAATCGGTTTTTTTTTAATGCTTACGCACATCTTTGCGATTAAAATAATGTGATTAATCTTCTTCATATTTTTGCTGTTACTTTTTATACCAAAAAGCACATCTGTAACATTCAACCTAATTCTTTCGCCAATGTTTACTAAAATGTACATTTCAATATATTTCCAAAACCTGAGCACTGTTGGGCATTGAAAGAAAAAATGCTCCAATACATCAAGTTCATCCTTACAATATGTACAGTTTTTATTAGCCTTCACTTTCATTTTACACAATAAAATATTAGTTGGATAAATGTTTTGCAATATTTTCCAATGCAGTACACGTAATCGAACTTCACTAGTGACAGTGGCTGCTAAGTTCCAATTCTTTTCGTCAATTTCAAATCCTAATTTTCTTCTCCAAAATCCTTCTGAACAGGGTGGGCTGTATTGTTTTCCTACCAGAATCTTTCGAATTTCTTTTACTGATTTAACTTTTTTTCCACAAAAGGTCGGAATGTCACAGACTGAACAATTTACATCGTTTATATCGACATTTCTTAAAAGGAGATGTACAGCTGTTCGAACAACATTGTACTCAAGCAATCTATTTGCAGTGTAACCAGTTCTTTCACACACTTCTTCATAGGAAGCAAAACGTCCATCATCACACACATTATACCACTTTTAATCCAATCCGCAAAACAAAGTGGGTTTCCTTGACAAATTATATCTTTGTTGTTCTACAACAAACCCGAAACAGAATTACCATTATTATCGACTTGATTGTTATCAAGCCATGCCTTCAACACAGCGGACCAAAATTCCGATTTAATACTTTCCAATCCTTTAAATGGTTTGCTATTAATGTTTGCAAAAAAACACTCAAAGCGACTCCCAAAACGGAAAAACAGTGCTTTTGGGAGCCATGACCATTTCTGGTCTTCATAAGAAAGGTTAGTTGATAGAACGTTCAGTTTTAGACAAAACGAAACATTCAAGAGTACGTCGTCCAATTGGTCTTTGTGGTGGAGATATACAAATCATTATGAGAAAATAAAAGAACTTAGCTGAGAAGGCGTTGAATTCGACCTCTACATCATGGTAGCGCGAGTATGCAGAATTGCATACAATACAATTAAAGGCAGAGTAAGCCTCCCGTAAACCATCACAGATACGGTCAGGCTTTTACACACAGTACAAACACCATTTCATTTAAACACTCACCAATTGAGAACATCCTAGGTGCCCTCCGTAAAGAGCGAACAATTTTCAAAGAATTTATTTTTGCGTGGTTTATCTTACCCCTGAGCCATCGTGAACCCGTGTGATCCAGTTTTCCCTTTTCACAATGCAGTCGTCATAGTTAGTCATTTGAATGCGACTCGACGTGAGCTTATCTACAATAGCACGTTTTTTTTATGCACGAAACAACGGCTGTGGTTCACAAGAACTCTAGCGATGGCTTTTGACTGTTGAGAGGAACGGCGATTTGCACTGATAAACCGGCCGTCGTCTGCTACGACCCTTGCGTGACCCTGCTTCCGGGCTTTTCTTTTTTTAAACTTTCACAACTTCGAATTGTTCTGATCTTGTCTTGATGAAAAACGAATTCTTTTATGATTAAAGAATGTTTGTGTAACAAGCTGTCAATTTATTATTTAGATTTTAAAAGTTAGGTCTAGCGCAAAAACGAGGCGCCGTTGTTGTTAACGGAACAAGTCTACGAAAATAAATTCTTTGAAAATGTCTCACGCTCGACAGAAAGCAGCCAGGATGTTCCCGTTCGGTGAGCGTTGAAATGGAAGTATGCTTGTACTGTATTTAGACGCTCGGGGAGCTCCGTGATGGTTTACGGGAGGCTTACGGTGCCTTTAACGAGAAAAGCTATGTAATCGATCAGAAAGGACGTACGAACCAGGAAGCGAAGAGAACGATTAGCCTTTATTATGATTGTTAGCGTCAAGAGATTTTCTTGAAAAGGTTACAAATAGATGTGAAAAAGTCAAGCAATGCATTATTTCTTTCTCTTTTTTTCCCAAGCTTGGAGATCTCTAATTGTGAAATTGCCAACAAGAACACGTTATTTGCAGTTCAATTTCCATCTGCCAATAATTCTGTGTGTGTGTGTGTGTGTGTGTGTGTGTGTGTTTGTGTGTGTGTGTGTGTGTGTGTGTGTGTGTGTGTGTATGTGTGTGTGTCTGCGTGCGTACGTGTGTGCGTGCGTGCGTGCATGCATGCATGCGTGCGTGCGTGTGTGCGTGCGTGCGTGCGTGGGTGTGTGTGTGTGCGTGTGTGTTTCCTAACGAGAAGGAAAGCTAGACACATTCATTTTCTATCTAGGACGCGCTTGTTTACGAAGGAAAAATGTTCAACCTGACCCACTTGAGGTAAAAAATCTCTTCCAAGTCGGTATTCGTGGTATCATCTCCTTCGGTGCAGCCAAATCGGATTCTCACAAATCGGCTGCAGAAAGTGCATCGCAGTAAATTGCTGATTAATGTGGGTTTTTTTAATTTACCTTTATTTTACAGGTGTAGCAGTGACAAGCAGCATCTTCACACTTACCGCCATGAGCATTGACCGCTACATCTCCATCCAGCACCCGATGACGTCATTGACGGGTATGACGTCACGTCAAGCGCTTGCCATCGTGTTCATGACGTGGATTGTCTCCGCTGTCTTTATCAGCCCTCTTCTCTACGTCAGACAGGTAACTATCTTGGCTTTTGTCAAACCTCCTATTTTCGACCGTTCATGCAATCGACGCTTGAATAGCGTAATTCAATTGATACGCAATACGCACGTATAGTCATACAAAATAATCTGTTCTAGGTACAACATTGATTTATATTTGTCCCCGGATTTAATATATGCCAAGTTTTGCCGACTATTGTCAGGTAGATCACGGTTAAATTGCCAAGTCGATTTTTGGGATACCTTCATTTGAGCGGCGGTTACATGACCCTGTTAAAGAAACCTTTGATTCAAAATGTGTGCCAGATAGCCAAGGATTGTGCCTTACACGGCATAGATATTTTGAATTAAACATCACAAGAAGGTACAACAAATGACACGGCACAATTGTTATATTGAACAGTGTATTGATTACTGACCTATTTTATCCAAATGTGTTGAAGTGCTTTAATATAATCTCCAATTTGTATATGCACGTGCAGGTCGACACGCCCTCCCTACCCGACCTTTCCTACATGACGTTCTGCATTGAAGACTGGCCGCAGGACTACGATCGCCACATCTTCGGCCTAGTCCTGCTCGTGGTCATCTTCATCCTGCCCTCCCTCACTCTGGCCATCTGCTACGTCCACATCGGCCGCACGCTCTGCTCTAGCCAGCACTACCGCCAGTCGTCTGACTCCAGCGCTCAGAGGATCGGGTCCAGGAAGCGTGCGGCGCGCATGCTGCTGATCCTGGTGCTGGTGTTCATCGTGTGCTGGCTGCCCAACAACATCACCTCGCTGTGCATCGACCTCCTGGAGTCGTACCAGCCCGTGGACGTGCTGCCCTTCACGCTGTGTCTGGGCCACGCCCACAGCGCCATCAACCCCGTCATGTACTGGGTGATGAACCGCCGCTTCCGTCACAACGTCACCTCCCTGCTGCGCTCCATCAAGCAGTCCAACCACGTCTTCTGCACCACGGCTACCCACGCCTCGCCCAGATACGTGTAGATTGCAGGGCACTGCCTCCATGCATGTAGACTGCAGAACAACGCCTGGATACGTGTAGACTGCAGGACAAAGCCCAGATGGGTGTAGACTGCAGGACAACGCCTCGATACATGTAGACTGCAGGACAAAGCCCAGGTGGGTCTAGACTGCAGGACAACGCCTCGATACATGTAGACTGCAGGACAACGCATACATACGTGTGGACTGCAGGACAGAGCCTCGATACGTGTAGACTCCAGGACAACGCCTCACTTTGTCATCAGTTCAGCAACGTCTTCAACACTACAGGGGCTCATGCCACACCGAGATACGTGACGAGTGAGAATAAGCCATCAAGCGTTAAAGAGTTGGTGGCTATAACCGCTTCGATTGTTTTCCATCGAAGTCTTCGGCACCAACAGGTCTCACACTTCGCAAATAAAACGTATTGACAGAATAACTTGGCGTCACACAAGGGCCTCGCAGATGGCTAGCTGTTTATTTTACTATTGATGAGTAATCGCACGTTGATTTTGTAGTGAGAAGCAGACGAAATTCAGCGGATGTGTAACAGTTGTTTACCCTCAGTTAGCAAATACTCCACTATTGTCAACCTTCTCAAAACGACTGACAAAAAACCCCGCTACAATCCCTTCCAAGAATCACTGAGTATCGAGTGACATCATCCACATTTCCAAAGGCAGTCGATAACTTTACCTTCTAGGACGTTAAATAACATCGTGTGACATTCCTGCTCTTTGGTATAGGGGAATTGTGTTTCATGAATTTCACTTGGTACGCACTTTGTCCGAACAGTCTGCTGTCTGAGTCCCAACATTTACAGGTCTTCGTGTTTTCATTGTCACTAACTTTCTGAACCGGTGAGCACAGACAATTGTGTACGTATTTGTATTTTCCTTGTGCAGTTATTGATAGTTTAGTTGTTTCAAAGCGATAACTTCTGGATTAAGATACGTGCTTAACTTTATGTCACAGTTATAATCAGACCTAACGTATTTCCCCGAAAGCGGCGTATGGCTGCCTGAATGGCGGAGTAAAAACGGGCATACACGTAAAAGCCTACTCGTGCAAAAACATGAGTGGACGTGGGAGTCTCAATCCATGAACAAAGAAGAAGAAGAAGAAGAAGAAGAAGAAGAAGAAGAAGAAGAAGAAGAAGAAGAAGAAGAAGAAGAAGAAGAAGAAGAAGAAGAAGACCTAACGTGTGACTACTTAGGTGCTTCTGCAAGTAAAGAGCTGGTCAATTTTGAAATGGTTGTACTCCAAAGAGTGTTCAAGTGTACAGCAAATAATAGTATGGATTCTGAAACTCCGATGATGTTCATTTTTCGTTCATTGAATTAAAGAAGTGAGCATCTTTTGGTTTGTAACAGATTTCGCCTGATCGTTTTATTTATGATTCAGTGTCGTCTGTTGAATTTGCAGCATAACTTGACATTTCAAGTTAAAACATTCTGTAGCTCACTGATTTGTATTCGTCTTCTCGTGTTTTTCTTCAGGGAATACTCTTCTGACGAAAAGCAGATTTGTAAAAGAGTCTGAGCCTTTTTTCGGTTTTTTCATTTTAACAATAATTATTATTTTGATAATAAAATTATTAGGTGTTATATATGTGGACCTCCTACATCCCAGACGGGTATGAAACACAGGTATGAGGTACCTTATAATAAATAATTGTTTCATAGATCTCAGCTTTTTGCGTTATTAATGAATCCCTGTGAACAAAGTAATCTCGGTGAGAAACTGTTATCATTAAGGTAATGGTATTCGGGGATTATGCTTGATCTGTGTTGTGAAAAATTGAATTTCAGTGCCATACAACTGCCATACCATGCTTGCTGTTGAGTGATGTGTTTTATTGTGTGATCCCGACGGTGATTTTTGTTTAAGGATACTCATCAGGATGCTGTTTTTTGTCTCAACAAAACGCCGAAAACTTATTTAATTCGCCCAAAACTGTGCCGTCAATTTGGAAGAATTGCCTAACCATTTCACAGTGAGCGGAAACGTGACGGCACGAACTGCCCAAAACATGTTATGTCCATTTTGGCAAATTTGCGAGAGAAAAAAAACCCAGCATCTCTGTATATACTTGGACTTGTGGATTCATCATATTATCGTCATATTAGACGTTCTTTTTTTTTTACGGTATATTGTATGCTCTTGGCGCTTTTCTTGCTACATTGCACGTTTACATTGAAGTGTGTTGTATTAAACGGAGGATGTTTATATAGATACAATGGTTATATCATACAGCTTGATGTGTTGAACGGAGGATGTTTATATAGATACAATGGTTATATCATACAGCTTGATGTGTTGAACGGAGCTGTCGCGATATAACCTTCGTGGTTGAAAACGACGTTAAACACCAAATAAAGAAAGAAAGAAAGTTGAACGGAGAATGTTTATATCGATACAATGGTAGAATCATACCGTTTGATGTATTGAACGAAGAACGTTTATGTAAATACAATGGTTACATCAAAAAGTATGTTTTGTTGAACGGAGGATATATATATATATACTAGAATGAATACCCGCTTCGCCGGGTATCCGGCTTCGCCGGGAAGAAGTAGGGCCGAATGATACCCGGCTTCGCCGAGATGAAAGCGTTGTGGACAGTGACCTTCTAAAAATAGTAACGGGAATATCCGGCTTCGCCGGGATGAAAGCGTTGTGGACGGTGACCTTCTAAAAATAGTAACGCGAATATGGATTGACGCCACACGAAGGAAGGGAGATAAACGCAAAACACTGGAGAAGATAAGGAAGAGTTACTGGGAATGGATCTGGGAAGATGAACATAAAAACCAAAATCGTTTGAGCGCTGCGCGCTGAGAGCACGTGTTGAAAATTCTCATCGACCAGGTTGTGTCCGGGGTCTACCTGAATATGCCCATCAAATTTGAAGCAGATCCATCGAGAACTTTGGCCGTGCATCGCGAACACACACACACACACACACACACACACACACACACACACAGACAGACACAAGTCGTATATATATATAGATATAGATATATAGATACAATGGTTGCATCATATACTTTGTTGTGTTGAACGGAGGATATTTATATAGATAAAATGGTAACATCATACATGTTTGATGTGTTGGACGGAGAACGTTTATATAGATCAATGGTTACATCATATTGTTTGTTGGCCGAACGGCAGCACGCTTCTGGATTTCAGTTTCTATTTCATATATTTTATTTAACCCGTTTGACCATTCCAGACGTTATAAACTCAAGTTAATTTTATGTTAAAGCAGAATTAGTCCTCTGTCTGTGTGTTATGTTTCAGTAATAGTACTGCAGTGATACAGCAACCGATGGGAGAATTTAATTAGCTGTTGAAACTTTGTTGGTTTGGTTTTGAGAATAATGTGATTGCATGTAATGAGAGATAGTTGCCCATAAATGTACTGAACTGCTAGTTTCCACTTGGTTACAGGTACATTGGCTTACGTATCAGCACGCTATTGTATGCTATAATTTCCTGCCATTAAAATAATGTAATGTAATGTAAGACTTTTTTTATATATGTTCAGTTTTGAACTGGCTAAAGTTCAAGTGAATATTCTGACTTTTGTTTAATTTTGCTTCTTGCGAAGAATGGACATGATGGGAAAAGGGTTGTGTTTCGTGGTTCTGTGCTTGCCCTTGATGCTGCTGTGCTGTAATATAGCCGAGAAGGGTCTATGGAAGGCAGGGTGAATTTTGAGAACGTGTTTTCTAAGATTGTGAAAAATAAATCAGAAATCGTGTATGTGTATGTGTGTGTTGTGTGTGTATGTTTGTGTGTGTTTTAGTGTGTGTGTGTGTGTGTTTTAGTGTGTGTGTGTGAGTGTGTGTGTGTGTGTGTGTGTGTGTGTGTGTGTGTGTGTGTGTGTCTGGTTCCATCATCTCTCTCCTGACGCTTAATATTTTTGCGCTTGTTATGCATATGAAGTACACACACACACACACACACACACACACACACACACACACACATACATACACAAACACACACACACACACTCTCTCTCTCTCTCTCTCTCTCTCTCTCTCTCTCTCTCTCTCTCTCTCTCTCACTAAACAATTGTTCATACTGTCCCCACCCTTCCCACCTCCTCAGAAGAAAATATCATTGCTGGCTATATGACACAAGATAACGTAGGTTTGTCCCAAAAAATATTACCCAATATTGACGGACTGTGTGATGATATCTTCTGCTATGGTCTGTTGAGACAGTGATATCAAAATCAAGACCGGAGGTCGAGATTTTGATAGCACTGTCGAAACAGATCACACAGTCAGTCAATGTTAGATATATTGCTAATTCTTTGGACATTTTGTATTTACTGTAAAGAAATTACAAAAGGATTTGTCTCAATTTTGGCTGTTCCATATCCCTCCCTCTGATTATTATTTCTTTTTGTTCACTCTTTTCTTGTACTTTACAGTATTTCAAAATGTCTTTTCTTTCAAAAAGTCTTTAGTCACTTGCTCAACTAAATTCTGGGATCATTACATTTTCATATATATTTGTTTGTTTTTAAATTAAGGTGTTTTTGAGTCACTTGAGAAAAAGTGACTCTATGTAATCGGTCAGTGTTAGTCTGTCCGGCCGTCCGTAGACACCACCTTAACGTTGGACTTTTCTCGGAAACTATCAAAGCGATCGGGCTCATATTTTGTTTAGTCGTGACCTCCAATGACCTCTACACTTTAACGATGGTTTCGTTGACCTTTGACCTTTTTCAAGGTCACAGGTCAGCGTCAAAGGAAAAATTAGACATTTTATATCTTTGACAAAGTTCATCGGATGTGATTGAAACTTTGTAGGATATTTCTTTAGATCAAAGTATTTACATCTGTAGCCTTTTACGAACGTTATCAGAAAAACAAGGGAGATAACTAGCCTTTTCTGTTCGGCAACACACAACTTAACGTTGGGCTTTTCTCGGAAACTATAAAAGTGACCGGGCTCAAATTTTATGTGAACGTGACTCATTGTGTTGTGAATAGCAATTTCTTCCTGTCCATCTGATGCCTCATATAATATTCAGAACTGCGAAAGTGACTCGATCGAGCGTTTGCTCTTCTTGTTGTTTTTGAAGTGGGGAAGCAATAAAGAGGTCGTCGATATCAAAACTGATATCGACGGAAATGTCGTCGATATCACTTTTGCACTGAGCTCAGTTTTGCCCAATTGACCAATGGAAATCCACGTAACATATGAAATAGCAATATTCCACCATATATATTCCAAAGTGATGCTTGCATACCACAGAAAGAGATGCGATATTTATTGGCCCAGGTTTTTATTTTTTTATTTGTATAAACGACTGTCGCTTTTACAAGCAAGCACAGGCAGAAAACTGCTAGTACAGGTATTAAGAAGCACTTACACTATCAATGTCCACAACGCTTATTAAATACATGTAACTGCAGCAAACCAGTAATGCTAAACAGAAAAAGACAACAAAACATGAACCAGTTTATACCCAAGAGCTGTAAAAATGATAGAATACATCTTACTGCAGCAAAACATAAATGCTCAAAAGAAATAACATTTAAAAAAATATCTAAGTGTAAACTTGAGCTCAAGAGCAGCATACATTGACAGCAAACCAGTAATGCACAAAAATAGACCAAAACCTGGATAAGTTTGGAATCAAGAGATATAGTTACGCATGCAATCGAATTATAATACATTTCCTTACGCACACAATCTAATTATTCTCAGCATTTCTCTCTAAATGACAACTCTGTTCTCCCCAGAATAAACATCCCAATAAAGCTACGAAAATACCCTCCTGTCAGGAGCTGACATCATCTAGTCTTATTATAGTAATAAGTTCATCATCTCCAATGTCCTTATCCTGTAAGCACGTTATACCCACCAGGGCAATGCACTAGAAGAACGGAATCAGTTCGCTTTTTGCCTACCATCAGCTGGTATGATTGCAAATCAAAAAAGTCTTGTGACATTTTGTCACCACCCTCTAGCATTGGCCTCATTTGACGGAGAGGGATGGAGGGAGTGGGGGGGGGAGGGGCTGAAGGGGAGTAGGGTTTTGGCCTCATTTTTCTTTTTTTCTATTTTTGTTGTCAAATCAAGCCTGCGTCATACCCTGCGTCATAGGTTGTGAAGGAGGAGGACTGCTTGTTCGTTTGGGCTAGAGAGTCATAAATGTATTCTTCTGTTTATTCTACATACATGCGTGTATTTTGCTTCAAACGTCCCGCAGTCGAAGCGCCATAATTAAAGCCGCGTCTTCTGGAACCTCGATCTTTCCCAAAGCCTCGTAAAAGCTTTGAAGTTGAAGCAAAATTGACGTCACTCTAGAAAGAAAAGCGTGACGTGAGCGTTCTCAACATTCTTCCATGGGAAACAGCAAGCGCAAATGTGTTCCCAGAATGACGTTTGTCTCGGTGATTTTGTCATCATGAGCAGTGAAAAATTAGGACCCTGCTAGACTTGTTTGACACGTCGTCATTTACATGATATATACACATATGAGTGTATGGTTTAGTTATGTAATGTTGAGGTTATAGGGCTTATCCATACCGTTTCTCGCTTAAAAAAAAGGAAAAAAAGAAGAACTTGCATCATGGTCTACTAGCACGAAAGTCCATACTTTCTGAACCTGCTGAAATCTTGTGGTAAACAATCACAGGCAGAACCAGGGGCGATCATCATTAGGTCCAGCATTAAAAAGAAGTATGTATCACGTATACAAGTAGGATAAATACACGTACAAGCCCATTCGTGCAAAACACGAATATACATGGGCGTCGTAGCCATTGAATGCACAAAAAGACGACGAAGAAGAAGAATTAGCGTAAAGAAAGTAAGATTGAAAGTACCGTGAAACATAAAATCGACATTCAGTTTTCGATGGACTAGGACATGGGTTTTATTCTCAAAAGAAGCTGCGTTTTCTGGATAATGAGCTCACTTATATCGGTGTAAGTGTTTCATGAGTCCACCACAGGGAATAATGTCCTCCTGAAAACAACTAACCACAAGCCCTGAGGCAAAGGTAATGGACTATTTTAGACGAAAACTTATCACTGACCCACGCAAATTCTGACGCGGCAAATGATAGTGACATTAATATCAAAACATGAACGCGTCCGAAAAGATGCCCTCGACAGTTTGGCATGACGTGAAAAGCAAATATCCAAAAACAGACTGCTAACATTCCAACATCCATAATCAATAACCATGAAAGTATAGTTTTTAGAACGTTTAAGTTTGTCCTTATTTTGTCAAAAAGTTAACGTTCCATTACTATTGATTGTATTTATTGTTCAAAATGCCCCCATGGGTTATGGACTAATAAACTTGAAACTTGAAACTTGAAACTTGTAAAGTAGAGCAAGAGAATAACGTTAACCAACTGGTATTTTAAGGGGTTACTTGTGTGTTCAAATCGCGTGAAAGAAACATTACAAATTTTGTGCACAGGTTCCTTTAAGCAATATGGACACATCTGTGCAAAGAAAAAAGGGGGTCGACGTATTACGTTTTTTTTTAGAATTTTTTTACTGGGGGTTGTCAAGTACGATTTTGCGAAAAACACTGCAATTTTTAACATGATCCCAACTGACATATTTAGCTCTACAAATAATAAATGAGACATTAGTTTGTGTATATAAATGAATGGAGAGTATAACTTTATCATAAAACGGTACTTATCAACGTGCATTTTCAGAAAATGATCGAGGTTTATCGAGGGCGTACACATAAAATTATCACTCCTTTAGTAGTAAAAACGTATTTAAAAAAAATTCGCGTGAAAGAAACATTACACATTTTGTGCACAGGTTCCTCTAAGCAATATGGACACATCTGTGCAAAGAAAAAAGGTGGTCGACGTATTACTTTTTTTTTTAGAATTTTTTTACCGGGGGTTGTCAAGTACGATTTTGCGAAAAACACTGCGATTCTTAAGGGGTTACTTGTGTGTTCAAATCGCGTGAAAGAAACATTACACATTTTGTGCACAGGTTCCTTTAAGCAATATGGACACATCTGTGCAAAGAAAAAAGGGGGTCGACGTATTAACTTTTTTTTTAGAATTTTTTTACTGGGGGTTGTCAAGTACGATTTTGCGAAAAACACTGCGATTCTTAAGGGGTTACTTGTGTGTTCAAATCGCGTGAAAGAAACATTACACATTTTGTGCACAGGTTCCTTTAAGCAATATGGACACATCTGTGCAAAGAAAAAAGGGGGTCGACGTATTAACTTTTTTTTTAGAATTTTTTTACTGGGGGTTGTCAAGTACGATTTTGCGAAAAACACTGCGATTCTTAACATGATCCCGACTGACATATTTAGCTCTACAAATAATAAATGAAACATTAGTTTGTGTATATAAATGAATGGAGAGTATAACTTTATCATAAAACGGTACTTATCAACGTGCATTTTCAGAAAATGATCGAGGTTTCTCGAGGGCGTACACATAAAATTATCACTCCTTTAGTAGTAAAAACGTATTTAAAAAAAATTCGCTCGACAGAAACATAACTAAACTTGAACACAGCTAAGTTCACTGTATACATATACAATACCTGTAAACAAAATAAGTTGTTGCCTTATTGTCTGCTTCACAATTATTCCCGTACCAACCCCACCCCCATTATCTTGACTGACAAAAATGATAAAAAGAAATAATTTGGGAGCGCTGGACTTGTGATACATGAGTTTGAATCAGGGTGAAGGGTTGGGGGTCGGAACATTTGTGTGCAAATTTCACGAAGATCTGTCCAGTAAATTTCTATGAATCGCACACCACACACACAAAAACACACACACACGTATATATAATATATATGGCCTGGGGCGATTGTAGCTTCCCTTCTTCGTGTCCAGCTCTCTCTCTCTCTCTCTCTCTCTCTCTCTCTCTCTCTCTCTCTCTCTCTCTCTCTCTCTCTCTCTCTCTCTCTCTCTCTCTCTCTCTCTCTCTCTCTTTGCGAATATGATTTTGAAGCGCATTACATAAAGTCGGTATCTGATATCTAAAGTCCTGATATTTTGGATGCGGAGGAATTTTTCCTGGTGATGATCTGAGGTAACGGAATTGTTCATGCATTCTGAGGGAATTTGACAGGTATCGGGGTGTGTGTGTGTGTGTGTGTGGGGGGGGGGGGGGTTGGTGGTGTGGGGGGGGGGGCTTTTGGTGTGGGGTAAATGATTAAAACGCCTGCACCCTAACTATGAAAGCAGCCACACGCATACTCACAGAGACACAGAGGCACGCATGTTTGTGTGACGGTTTGCACGAATGACCATTGAAAATTAGTTTTTGATAAAAACAAGCGACATTTCCTTTGAGCACACAGGTGCTCAGCCAATGTGTATTGAAACTTGTTCAATTATCTCAAAATGTCATAACGTTTGGCAATATAATTATTTAACAACAACAAAAAGACTACCGGATTCCGTACATAAAAAAGTCAGGGGCCGTAACAACAATTCGCGGCATTGGACTGTGGGAGCACGGACCTACATTCTAATGGATGGCTGGCTTTGGATCTAGGTCACTTTAGTGGGAATATCGGTCAACTTTGAAACCTGAGGACCAGCCACTTCCGGTTCCCCTTTCAGAGTAATGAGATTGCTGGGGCCGTAGAATTTTTCATCCAGTTTTGTCCTTTTTTTTCTCCAAAATGGATATTAGTCGGAAGAAACAAGCACACGTGTGACACGTGTGGTGGGGGTATTTGCCCGCAAGTTTTCAGTGTTGTTGTTGTTGCGAAGCGAAGCGGCTTCCCAGTGCGGAAGGCAGGCAGTTTGTGCATCAAACAGTGTTGTTGTGATGGATGGATGAGTGAGTGATGAGGGTGAATGAGTTAGTTAAACTGTGACTGAATATCTATTGATTTATTGATATTAAAGCGAACATTAGGGGGGGGGTCGAAATGCACCATTGTGCACTCGCCTTGATGTAAGGAACACTACTGCAGTCTCTAACAGCTTCAAAGTGGGTTAGACAGGCTCTTGATAAAGACTGAGGCAAAATGTGCCAAATCACACATTGTCTTGAAAGAAGGAAAAATCTTCATTTGTCACCTTTCTGCACTTTTTTGACTTTGAGTGCATAGCCACAATGGTCACAGACAAGATGCAGCAAACAGATTTGAAAAAGACCCCAAACTGAACTTGTTATGACTATTTGTAACCCCTCTCACCTTTTTGACTTGGCCGTACCCAAGCAAAAAGGCAAACAAAATCATAACTAATTCCATGTTGATTTTTGGTGGGGTGGACCTATAGTTCCAGACTCACCTTGATTAGAGCAACACTAGTGCAGTGTCCAACAGCTTTTAAAATTTGTTTTGACCTCTTGACAATGTACATGTCAACAATCCCTGGCTATCCCTGACTGTTGTGTAGTAAGAAAAAAATCTTCATTTTTCCCCTTTCTCCACCTTTTTGAGTGTCAGTGCATAGCCACAATGGTCACAGAAAAGATGCAGCAAACAGATTTGAAAAAGACCCAAAAGTGAACTTGTTATGACTATTTCTAACCTTTCCTACCTTGTTCACTTGGCCGTACCCAAGCCAAAAAATCATAACTAATTCCATGTTCACTTTTTGGTGGGGTGGACCTATTGTTCCAGACTCGCCTTGATTAGAGCAACACTAGTGCAGTGTTCAACAGCTTTTAACATTTGTTTTGACCTCTTGACAATGTACATGTAAACATGTAACCCTAATCCCTGACGGTTGTGCAGTAAGAAAAAATCTTCATTTCTCCCCTTTCTCCACTTTTTTGTGTGTCAGTGCGCATAGCCACAATGGTCACAGAAAAGATGCATCAAACAGATTTGAAAAAGACCCAAAACTGAACTTGTTATGAATATTTCTCATCTTTTTTGTCCAAAAAAAACCAACACCCAAAATCTTCATTTTTCCCTTCTTCAAAATTTGTCCAAAAAAAAACAACACCCAAAATCTTCATTTTTCCCTTCTTCACTTTTTTGACTGTCAGTGCATAGCCACAATGGTCACAGACAAGATGCAGCAAACAGATTTGAAAAAGACCCCAAACTGAACTTGTTATGACTATTTGTAACCCCTCTCACCTTTTTGACTTGGCCGTACCCAAGCAAAAAGGCAAAAAAAATCATAACTAATTCCATGTTGACTTTTTGGTGGGGTGGACCAATTGTTCCAGACTCGCCTTGATTAGAGCAACACTAGTGCAGTGTCCAACAGCTTTTAAAATTTGTTTTGACCTCTTGACAATGTACATGTCAACAATCCCTGACTATCCCTGACTGTTGTGTAGTAAGAATAAAATCTTCATTTTTTCCCCTTTCTCCAACTTTTTGAGTGTCAGTGCATAGCCACAATGGTCACAGAAAAGATGCAGCAAACAGATTTGAAAAAGACCCAAAAGTGAACTTGTTATGACTATTTCTAACCTTTCCTACATTGTTCACTTGGCCGTACCCAAGCCAAAAAATCATAACTAATTCCATGTTCACTTTTTGGTGGGGTGGACCTATTGTTCCAGACTCGCCTTGATTAGAGCAACACTTGTGCAGTGTTCAACAGCTTTTAAAATTTGTTTTGACCTCTTGACAATGTACATGTAAACATGTAACCCTAATCCCTGACTGTTGTGCAGTGAGAAAAAATCTTCATTTCTCCCTTTTCTCCACTTATTTGTGTGTCAGTGCATAGCCACAATGGTCACAGAAAAGATGCATCAAACAGATTTGAAAAAGACCCAAAACTGAATTTGTTATAAATATTTCTCATCTTTTTTGGACTTAGAAAAATTTGTCACACAAAAAACATTTCTTCATTTTTCCCCTTTCTCCACTTTCTCTTTCATGAGGAAGGGATAATCACACATAGTAAGCCAGTGAGGTTAGAATGGTGAGGTGGGGTCTGAGGCTGGTAAGGGATTTGGGGGTAGATATAGGACCGACGAGAGGGCACGGATTCGGCGGTTCGCCGTGTCGAGTCAACTTCATATAGATCTGTGTAGGCGATCAACAGCCCCAGTCGATCTGGATCTGTTCAAGTCAAAAGTAAAGTCAAGGATACGAAGAAGTTTACCGAAAAACATCGATCCCAAGGACCCATGTTGTAACTTTTCAAAGCAGTTACATTCAATCAAAGCTCTATCCACATTAAACCGAACGGGAATCGTCGAAGATCCACGCAACTTCACTGCAATGTCGAAAACGAACTCATAATGTCACCGCAGATCTATAGTTGGTTTTGGTTTTGTGTCGCAGCAAAGAAACGAAGCAAATCTCCGGCTTTTATTTCACACTAAAAAACCGTTCATTTAGCGGGTTATTAAAATATATTTCTTTGAGGTTGCAAGGCAATGGCATCGCTGAGATGTACTCCTTCGAACACACGACACAGGTTAGAAATTGACTTCATTTGGGCGCTTTTTACGGCCAAAACAGAGTGAGCTTTTTGACGGGTTTATGGAAAAATCACTTCGGGGGCAGGTCTAAAATCCTGTGTACAGTGCCAAATCATACATCATTCAAAAGAGCAAAGTATGTTCTTTATTCTAACATATGGGCTAGGGTAAGTCATAGATATAAATAGACAGTGTCTGTCTATTATATCTGTATAGGCAAGTGTATTCCGTTCCTTCGATAGTCTCGTCATCTACACTTGCGTGAACAATGCAATTTTGAGTCTGTTTTGCATAAAAGACCTGCGAGATTTGTAGAAGTCAAAACAACAACTTACAGTCCAGCCTCTCAACTTTCGTTCCATGCAATTTGTTTGTCTGTACGTATAGACTGAGGGGTGCCCCGAAATGATTTGTAATCACAACATTCACAGACTTCAAATACGCCATTGAAAACTCGTCCACGTGCGTTTTAGATATATACTTGGGTGACTAAAACTGTCGTACCTACCAAAGGCCGCTTCGCGTAAGAAAATGACTACCAGAGTCGCAAGGCTCGGGATTTTTTTTACAAAAAATTTATATTGCGTTGTTCTAGTCCGAATGAATATGAAGATATGGCGAGTTGAAAACGCCGATTCTTTCGCCAGAAACACGTCTGTTTTCACACCGGAAAGAAGGAATGGACTGAGCTACTAGAAGCACGGCGCCGTGCGTACAATCGATCGAATGATGTTATTCACACAATACCATTTGGCGATCTCTAAAAAATCATTTAAAAACGAACTAGTTGACATGTAATGAAACTATTTACTGAAATCAAGAAGTATCTTAGTTCTAGCCGTGCATATGACACACCCTTTCGCGAAAGCACACTGAACCGTGCGTATACGCATTCGCACCCGCAAACCACCAACCCAGGCGGGTTATCCAGATCCAGATCCAGATCCAGATCCAAGGGAAGTAACTCAGTGAGTATAAACATGAGCAAGAACCGCAACCCGAACACACTCGTAACACCTTAACGTGAACATTTCTCACACTAGCAGAAATAAGGGGGCAAGGGGTCATACGTGTACCGGTTGATGTCATATTTGGGCTAGTGCAAACTGTGGATCAAGCGCATAATGAGGGCCCCAAAGGGGGGGTATCATCACGATCACGGGAAGGGAAATTTTAGCTTTCACGATCACAGTTACCTTGATTTTTGTTTTCACGATCACGAACACCAGTGGCAAATCACGGTCACGGTAAAAGTTGCATGTACAGAAAGCACGTGTCAAAGTAAACACAACCACACAGTAATTCGCTCCTCTGGATCTATTGTTTATTCAACACAAAGTGACAACTGTTGCACTTTTTTATCATTTGTTTTTAATTCTCTTTCATACACACATAGAAATACATATCATGATTTGTAATCAGTAACAAGAATGTTGTTTTCATTGTTTTTTCTCTCGCTCTCTCTCTCTCATACAGACACTCACAGGAATATACACTCCAGGGGCGGAGCAGTTAAGCCAAAGGGGGGGGGGTTACAACCTGGGGTCGAGGGCAAGGCCCCATTGGGGGATCTGGGGGGCTTAGCCCCCCAGAAGCTGAAGAGATTTAGCTATTTTATGAACAATTTATGGCTTATCCTTGATTTTAAACATGATCAACTGGTGTCAGCAGCCACTCATTATTTCTTTTAAAGTTATTATTATTTTATTTTTTTTGACAGCCGGGGGGGGGGGTTCCGGAACCCCTGTAACCCACCCCCCCCCCCCCCCCCCACCCCCCCCCCCCCCCCGTAATCCGCCCCTGCACTCATACACATTCAACTCCCACACCCTCACTCACACACATGAATATATACTTGCACAATTTCACATTTCCAGAGCTAAATCTTTTAAACCCATTTTCTCAAAAACTATTGGGTGGATTGAAATTAAAGTACATGTATGTGTGATGGTAGAGTCTATAATCCTGACTAAAGGTCAGTCTAGGAATCATGAAGGTGGGTGAAGGAATATACACTCATACACATTCAACTCCCACACCCTCACTCACACACATGAATATATATACTTGCACAATTTCACATTTCCAGAGCTAAATCTTTTAAACCCATTTTCTCAAAAACTATTGGGTGGATTGAAATTAAACTACATGTATGTGTGATGGTAGAGTCTATAATAACAAAATCCCCAACGAACATGACTTTGGTCGACTTTGACATGAGGATCAAGTGACCCAAACTGGCACGTCTCCCCGCCATAGTTCCTGAATTTAACCCATTGTTTATAAGTTTACAGGCGCTAAAATAAATTCAAGCTTAATGCAAAGAAGCGACAATTAGAATCTATGCCAAGCGTGTCCACGTTGCTGGGATGAAAAACACATTATTTTCTAGTTTCGGTTTTGGCTACACGCAGACTCGATCAGACTCGAGCCAGTCGAGGTCACACTGAGCGAATGACAGCCGGACGTGACAATGTCGACAATGTCAATGATCTCAATCAATCTCAAAGATCTTAAACAAATTTCAAGATCTTTGCCTACATTCAGAACAGTCATAGAGCAACATAGACAGGGCCGGACTAGGGGGGGGGGGTTACAGGGGTTGCGCAACACCCCCCCCCCCCCCCCTGGCTTAAGCATGTACATCCCAAACGCTTTTTTTTGTGGGGGAGGAAAGGGGGGGGGGGGGGTTGCATCTGGATCATCATGAAATCCGAGGAGAAATCGCACCTCTCACCCCCTTTCGAAAGACATTTTTCTTCAACGATTTTTGTGATGAAAAGTATGAGTCCTTACAATCTCAATTCTTCTTCATTGCCTATACAGCTCAGCTTGCTGTCGAATTTTTTCGTTCAAGGAGAGGCTTCCTTTCCCTCCAGAAACATCAAAAAACGTTCAGCTTCAAGGGGGCTTCGCCCCCATGCAACCCCCACCAAGGGGGCTTCACCCCCTGGACCCCCACCAAGGGGCCTTGCCTCCTGAACCCTCAACTGTAACCCCCACCCCCACCCCCACCCCCTAGTACTTACCTAGTCCGGCTCTGATAGATGACATACCTTGACATTTCGTCTTCGGAAAGACGGACCCGTAGCCTGACCTTTCCACCAAGGAAGGCATTCTCGCCGCCTGCTTTGGTCTGGCTTGAATCCACAAAATATAACAGAAGTTCGATGACAGTACCGCTGCACGCCATTTTTGATCTTCGAATTCGAATTTGACTGAATGCACTCAAAACTTTAGCACGAAGCCCTTCCATTGGATGAAGTTTGGCAGACTTTTGCAATTCGCCTTCTGATTGGATCTCTTTTTTGTGTGATTGGTTCTCTTAAAGAGAAGCAATTGCTGTCAAAATCATATTTCTGAATGTGTTGTTGCTTCCCTTCAATTGGGATTAGCTCCTTGACGAATAGAGGATCATACTCATAGAGTGATACAGCTGTGAAAAATGTATGTTGAAAATAAAATGCTTTGCAATAATGCCCATCACGATCACGAAAACAAATGACGATCACGATCACGAGACTTGATTTTTTTGTCATCACGGATCACGGGCAAAGTCCCATCACGATCACAGAAATGGAAATTTCGGCAATCACGGTCACAGAAAGGTCAAAAAACACCAATCACGATCACGATTTTAAACCCTTTGGGGCCCTCCATAATGCGTCCATGATTTGCAAGATGGGACCCCTAGTTTTGATTTATCGTTCCTTCGACTGACTGGTCCATGAAAAGAATTCAGGTTATAGGGCTTATCCATACCGTTTCTCGCTAAAACAAAGAACTTTCATCATGGTTTGATAGCACGATTAATGTCCTTACTTTCTGAACCTGCTGAAATCTGGCGGTAAACAACCACAGGAAGTCCCAGCGTCGCATTGTAAGATCATCATTAGGTCCTGCATAATAAAGAAGTCTGTTGTTTTGCTAGAAGGTAAAATACTCATCAGCTGAGGCTGAGTGTATTTAGCGAGGCTGATGGTTTTATATAATTGGAGTGCGGTTGCTTGCGTGTTGCTGGGTCGGTGTTGCTTTTTCGTGACTTGTGGAACACTGCACTAAACAGTAATTTTGTTATTTTAGATCCCCGGTGTGGCGTGTACGAACATCTATTTTCTTCGTGATATGTAGGTTACAACTCTCCCTCCCTCTCCCCTTCCACCAATACCCCTGGAGTACGAGTCTGCCTTACTTGATTCTTACGAGTCTTTAATTCACAAGACTCTAAAACAACTTTAGAACAACTGGTCATCAAATATTAGAAGTTATCAACGCTCAATTTCAGCGTCAAATCATGAAAGTAATTACTGAGAAACTGATCTAGAAAACACATCTCTCTGATAGATCAAAATGGCGTCATCACTCGAGACCGGTCGGACATCGCCCGGGACCAAATCAGCAGCAAAATGTGCATTTGCAAACATCATAGCATCAAATGAAACATAAGAATAAAGCATAAGGAATGAATACAGCATAAATGAATAAAGCATTTAGTTACTTACAGATTCTCCTCAGTGAGCACACGTAAAGGAAACACAAAGAAACAAGCCTCGGAATTCAGTTACAACCACAAGTCGACCGATTACAACTTCGCGACAAATTTGGTCAGCACTTCGACCGTTCACGTCAACCGACACATATGAGCAGCACACAGCTCAGTATCACAAATCGCGTTGTCTCCTCTAGCCTAAATGCTCAGTCTTTTAAAGGCTGGCCACTTCCGATTCCCTGTGGCGATAAGCCAATAGGGAGGCTACCCGGTGTCAGACAACGGGGGGTGTCGTCTTAAGATTGCCTGCCAAAT
>NC_090245.1:78216691-78219191 GCF_037325665.1 Littorina saxatilis
AAGCTCAGAATTTAGAGCCATTTAAGCCTCCAAATGTGCAGAACCTGCACTTGTAAGCACAACAAGTCATTTTAGATCCCTTTGAAGTCACGGAATGAACTCCGATGAACTGTACGAATGCATTTCGCTTACATGCGTCAAAGAAGGAATTATTCGTATGAGCGGACAGGGGAGACAACACTATCGTGTAATTGATGTCCCTTGGTTGACAACGTACCCCGTTTTCGTCGATCAAACAACCAAATTAATTAATTATGCTTAAGTTTGGAGCTCAATCCGTCAATTAATTTCAAGACAAATGTTCTTTGGCTTTATTACAGGGACCTGTATCAAAAATAAGTAAAGAATGACACTGGATCCTGAGCTATGAATTTAACACACTAAAGTTCAAGATTACCTATACCCCTTATACCGGGAAACATATAGCGATCTAGATTTTATTTCCAATTAGATTGTGTTTCGCGCAAATGTCAAACCACTTCCTGCTTTAAACTGTTATTCTTTCATTATTTTGATTTAAGACAATGTCTGAAACGTGAGACTGGGTTTGGTTTCTATGTCTTTTGCACATACAAAAATGAATTTTGATCATAATTTTTATATTTTTAATTTTCAGAGCTTGTTTTTAACATATTTATATTTATATGTTTTTGGAATCAGAAAATGATAAAAAATAAGATGAACGTAAATTTGGACCGTTTTATAAAAAAAAAACATTTTAATTACAATTTTCAGATTTTTAATGACCAAAGTCATTAATTAGTTTTTAAGCCACCAAGCTGAAATGCAATACCGAAGTCCGGCCTTCGTCGAAGATTGCGTTACAAAAATTTCAATCAATTTGATTGAAAAATGAGGGTGTGACATTGCCGCCTCAACTTTTACAAAAAAAGCCAGATATGACTTCATCAAAAGTAGTTGTCGAAAAAATGAAAAAGAATTCCGGGGATATCATTCCCAGGAACTCATGTAAAATTTCATAAAGATCGGTCCAGTAGTTTGGTCTGAATCGCTCTACACACACAAAAAAATCCTATTTATTTCTTGCTTTGTAGTAATGAGGTCACTGGCATGAGTTATTCTAGAAGGGTTCTAGACGTATGCGGACAACGAGTCCCAGTTATTAGGGTCATCAGTTCACGACTTCTTAGCAGATAAAGCAGACCTGTTTATTATTTACTCGAACTCGTTGTACCCTCGGGGATGAGGTCGTTGCAAGATTTTGACCCAATTTTAAAGAGGTTTCTTTTCCCATGGCTCATGTTCATGATGTTATAAACCCAGGATACAGTCGATAAGACTTTTGGGATTTTATTTGACTTATCACTCATTCAAAAATGCACATATCCCCTCCATCCTTCATTGACAGCGTGTAGCCTTCTTTATGAATAAGACACGACAACGGCTAGCAACCAATACGTCTCTTCTTTACATTTTCTCCCAAAGTGAAATATCTGACGTCATAAGCAAAACAAGTTGGAACAGACGTCACGTAAAAATGCTGTCACTTTTTCTGCATTTTACTCGAGGAGTTGATATTATATAGAATTTCGAAAACAAAGTTTGTCTCTGTGACTTTTTAATTCAAACAGTTAAAAAACGACTCGTAAGGTCACCGCCAAGCTGTGTAGGTATCGGTATCGAGTGTCATTAATATTTAAAACCCTGACTTGTAGTTCGGCTGGGTAACAAGAGGTAACAAGATCGATCGGTATGTAGATTCCGTTCAGTCAACAAACTTAGCTTCTTAAAATGAGAATGTCTAACAAGAAAACTGTCTCTCGTCGCTTTGCCTGGAGCTACAGATTTGAAATTGAGCCGAGAGCTACAGAGTTCATTTTGGGCGTTGACTAGATGACAACACACACGAGGAAGGTCTTAGAATTAATGGTTTAGCATTCTACAGTGGAACCCCATTTTAAGACCTGATTTTTTCAAATTTTAGGAGGTCTTATAAGGGGGGTTCCACTGTATTTTTCAAATCTGAATGCTGCGTTTGGTAGTCATATCAGACCGTAATATTCTCCAACGGGCATTGTGCTTATATTATGCGAAGCGGTTTAGCCCTGTGTGGCACGGAATATGCATGCGTTTGCTAGATTGTAGGTTTGACTTCCTCAATCCAACGGTCTTGATCTGCTTTGACGAATGGGTATCTATGAGGACTAAATAAAATATGACGAACGGAATCCGGTTCCTGGCACAGGAGAGCTGGACGAAGCAAACCGTTCGCTGATTAAAATTCATTCAGTTATTTGGCATAGTTGCAGCGCAGTTTTGAGCAAATCATTGCAAGTGTTTCTAAATTACAGTACAGCGAAGGTCCCTTGAACTTTCTAGGGTCCAAATCGTCAGAAAACTGTCCAAAATGGCGCCTTAGGTGTACGCGTATACTATCTTTAAATTTAATAGCGTCTCTCTGCTGTAATCTTTTGCCCTTGCACTAAAAATACCTTTTTACAGCTCTGTGCGGACAAGCTCCTTCAAGAAGTCTTACCAA
>NC_090245.1:78224191-78254787 GCF_037325665.1 Littorina saxatilis
TTCCACGTGCACCAAGTACCACTGGGACAGCTGTGAGCACATCGACATGATGGTTCGAATCCTGCTTGTACCTTACATCAAGACCATCCAGCACAAACACTCAAGCTGGGCCCCAGAGCAGCAGCTTCAAGGTTCAAAACTTGTTTTAGTTTTTTCTTTCTTTGTGTGCATGCCTATCTTTCTGGCTTCTATTTGTGCTTGTTGTTGTTCAGGTATTTTTCCCCCTTAAATTTTTCGAGTGATTTCGTTCATTTTTCTCTTTGTTGGTTGTTGTTTATGTTGTCGTCCTTGTTGTCCTTCATGTATTCTAGCCTTCCTACTTCCTTTATTGCTAATGAATTTTACTAGGGGTGGGGGGGGGGTGGGGGTGGGGGGTGGGGGTGGGGGGTGGATACTTATTCCTTCTTTTATTTTTGTCTTCAATGTTGTTTAATCATTTTAATTTTACTCTTTAGATAGGTGATGAGGGGAAGCAAATATGTGTGCATGATGTTATCCTGTCTGTTTTTGTATCCTATCTTCCTACGGCCTTCTCTCTATCTTGTTCTATCATTCTCTGTCTCTGTCTTCATTTCAATCTCTCTCTCTCTCTCTCTCTCTCTCTCTCTCTCTCTCTCTCTCTCTCTCTCTCTCTCTCTCTCTCTCTCTCTCTCTCTCTCTCTCTCTCTCTCTCTCTCTCTCTCTCTCTCTGAAACTATTCTTTAGAAGGGAGAGAACCAAAACCCATAGACCATTTGGCAATAGCTTGCTCATCTCACATGGTTGTTTCCCTTTTGCCACAGAAAAAAATGTCTATTTTCCGTTATTGATCTCAGCCCGTTCGTTGGACAACATAAATATTTTTAAATGTAAAACGGATATCCATTCACTTCAGTTTCTTATTTTTTATTTGTTAGTTGTTGTTGTTGTTGTTGTTGTTGTTGTTGTTGTTTTGTTGTTGTTGTTGTTCATTTTATTTATTTGGTGCTTGCGTTGACTTTGTAATTGCTATTGCACTATTTGTCCTGAAAACACAAAAGTAAAACTGACAGAGCGTTAATCTGCATGTAATACGTCGAGCACGGTATTGACTAGCCTCAACTTTGCCTCGGTGTCAGGACTGATGTTCCCCTATAAATGTAGTCGTTTATAACTGTTTCACAGGTTACAGACTTCCCCCGAAAACGGAGTATTGAAGCCTAAATGGCAGGGGAAAGTATTGCCATACACATCAAAACCCGCTCGTGCGGAAACATGACAGCAGAAAAATAAAGAAGAAGAATGCAGACTAAAGTTTGTACATCCATTGCTCAGGATAGAGAAATGATGTATAAAGCATTATTGTCATCATAAAGAACTCCGCTGCATTACTCGTTTGTGTAAATTTAGTACAGTAACTGATGTATTTTTTTTGTAATTTTGAAGAATTGTGTCCCAAATCCAAGGAAATTCGAGTCAGACGGAGAAAACGGTTAACTGTGACAGTGTGCTGACAATTAGGCAAGTTGGCGTTGAAAAGCGATGATTTCTACTTTGAAATTCGATTCAAGGTCATTCCGTAAACCTTAAAATCATGTCCAACACTTATAACGGGCATAACAACCTGAAAGACAGTTCACCGTGAGAATAAATGTGGGTTTCTTTTTCTTACATGTTACCGTATTTTATTTCTCTTTTTAAAAGGTGCGGTTTCAGCTTACAACGCGGGAACCGGCAATGTCGCTACCTTCTCGGGAATGGACCTCGGCACCACCGGAAATGACTACAGCAATGACGTCATGGCGCGTGCGCAGTATCTTGTCAGCCATTACCATTGGTAAAGGTCGACTAACTTGAAGTGCTTGTCAAAAGAGGCCAGGAGCTGAAGTAATAAGACTGTCAAGTTTCACGGAATTGTATGAATAAAGGTCACACTTAATGTTGACGTGAAGATCGGTCAATGTAATGCCATAAACTGATAGAGAGGGAGAACGGGAGAGGGGGGAGGCCGTGTGTGTGTGTGGGGCAAGGTTGTGGAAGTTGTAAAAGAGGGAGACAGGGAAAGAGGGCTGAGGAGAAATTAGGAGTTTGCCTGTCACTCTGTCTGTCTGTCTGTCCGTCCGATGGTCTGTCTGTCTGTCTGTCTGTCTGTCCGTCCGTCCGTCCGTCCGATGGTCTGTCTGTCTGTCTGTCCGTCCGATGGTCTGTCTGTCTGTCTGTCTGTCCGTCCGATGGTCTGTCTGTCTCTGTCTGTCCGTCCGATGGTCTGTCTGTCTGTCTCTCTGTCCGTTCAGTCGCTTCTGAGAGCATCAGACTGGGGCAACACTTAGCAACAAAGACAATTTAACAACACGAAGGAGAAGCAAGGGAGGTAAGAACGTTCCTGGAAAAGAAGGAGAAAAATTACACAGATGAATTGCCTCCCTTCACACATATCAACCGTCTGAAAGTTTCGTCTAGACAGCGGATTTACTTTTTCTCGGTAGACAATTTTAAAGGATTTAAATTTAAAGTGTCCCTGTCTCTGTTCACCTAAATATAATATAAAACATTCGAGATCAACCATTTTCCAGAAGAGAGATATAGAGAATACTAGGGGAAGAGCTCCTAATATGGACCACTTTTTGTTTCATGCTGATAACTAGCTTGTTTTCTTGCGAAGTAGTTTCATTTGTGTTTGGTAGTCCTTCTCTCTTAGGTCAACCGTTAGGCCTATTTAGAGTGAAATAGCTTTGATAGATATTCAGCAAAAATTAAATACAGAAAAAATCACAAAGGGTCCATATTAGGAGCCTGTGCGCCTAATATGGACCAGTAAAGCGGCCTTCACGAATCACTGTAAAAAGCCCCCTATACTTCAAAATAACATGATACAACTTAGTGTGCAAGTCAGACTAGTTAAAATATGCTTTAGATTTATCTGTTTCAGGTTGATGAGAGCATTATTTGAAGCACACCAGGAAAGTAAAGAAGCTTATCAAAAACAGAGTGAAAAAAAGTGAAATTATCAACTTCCACGAAAAGAAAACTATTTGTTATATTTCTTTTAAATCTCGAGGGCGAGTTATAGGTTATTTCCAGTAAGCTTCTTAATGAATTAATGAAAATAGCCATTAGCTTTTATTTTCTTCGATTTGTTGAAGGTGGTCCATATTAGGGGACTCACACATACTTTGAGATCTTGCTATTATTTTGTGTTTGCAGGAGAAACTCAGGGTCAAGACTGCTAAATTGTAACAAATACGGTCTTAGCTGTCATATATAGCAATTTGTGTGTGATAAAAGCGTTGGCTGTGGACAGAAACGAGTTCGTTCTAGGCGGCAAATTTAGAGTGAACCATGCCAAAAGTGAAAAAAAGCGAAAAAGCCTAACGGTTTTGAGGTTTGTGTTTCTGCAACTGTTTTGACATGTGCAAGTTGTCCAGAGAGGGTAAATACAGCCAATGAAATTGTTTTGAGCGCTCTAGCGCCGTTAGTTTGTCAGAACAGGAGGTGGTCCATATTAGGAGCCGGTCCATATTAGGAGCCCTTCCCCTACATGGCTTGCTGTGTCGTACCAGATTTACACGAGTTGTTTTTTTAAATATTGAACTGCGAGCGAAAGCAACGAGTGTAAATCTGCTACGAAACAGCAAGCCATGTAGTATTCTGTTTATCATACATACTGTACTTACGTGTATTTTACCGAAAATGTCCTGCAGTCGAGGCAGCTAAATTGAAGACGCATGTTTTGGAACCTCGATCTTTTCTAAAGCCTCGTGCAATCTATTACGTCAAAGCAAAGAAACGTCACTCTGAAAGTGTGGCGTGACGTGTTAGTTCCAAAGATTCATGGAGCGTAATTAGCGAGCGAATTTTTTTTTCTATAATGACGTTTGTCTCGGTGACTTTGGCACCATAAGCAGTGGAAAAACAGGTCCCTGCCAGACTTGCTTGACATGACCTCATTTACATGATATACACACGTGTGATTTGAACGATTATTATCTCACGGGTGTCTCTCTCACGTATGTAGGATAACATTTTGTTTTAAATTCTCTTGTTTTATTTCCGTGAAAGGTTGTATCGTTTGTCTGACAGTGCTTTCCCTTGCTCCTTTATTTATATGATAAAAATCCCACCAATCTACCAAATAGCAAAGATTTGTTTTAGTAATAGCGTTAGAGATTGAAACAAAATTAATGTTCAAATGTATATGATTAAAAAGTACGTAATGATTTTTTGAAAGTTCACTCAAATTAACACACACAAAAATCCTCCGACAATCTAACCCCAAGGAAAATATTAACATGAATGATGCTTTACGCAAGCGGAAGGTCAGAAGTCATGATACTTGATTGAAAAGAAACACACACAACACACACACACACACACACACACACACACACGCACACACACACACACACACACACACACACTAACACACACACACACACACTACACACACACACACACACACACACACACACACACACACACACACACACACACACACACACACACTGCAAAACTAAGCGATTTCTGGTCACGAACCACTGTGGAAACTCGGTACAGTGAACACAGAAATTATACAAGTACAGGGTGACACAAAAACAAACGGTCATGTGGTGGTGTCCTTGATGATATTGGTCGTCCAGAGTGTGATTGTCTGTTAGTGTCTTTACCATTGAGGTTACGCACAGTCCCATGGGTTCTGAACTTGTTGACCCATCTGTAGATCATTGAGTGGACAGGAAATTCACGACATCCGAACCGTTCTTTGAATTGCAATTGAGCTGCATGGATTGACTTCAGCCAAAAATATGCCTCAACTATAAATGTCTTTTCCTCCGTAGTCCATGCCATCAAATTTGGTACACTCATAGAACATTGGTTCCACTTGGTAAATCTGAAAAATTAAAAGAATTGATTAATTATTTCAAAAGTTATTCAAGTTTTGGTGATGACCGGTGTTTTTTTTTGCCCCCTGATCCAAGTGTGCCTGCAGAGCCGGGGAGCTCATATAGAGCACATTTTTGTGCGCCAGTGAAACAAAGAGTTTTTGTAGTACAGACTTGACACTTTGGGGATGTCTGCTACATAGGCTTGACCTAGTGTGGCTGAAGTTTTGTGTTGATCTAAATACAATTTCTGAAGTTATTCGACTTTTGGTGATGACCGGTTTTTTGTGTCACCCTGTACTTTTCTGTTCCCACAATGCTGCCAGCGAAGGCGATTTCCGGCAAAAACTCTTCTTTCTTTCTTTTCAAATATCTGTTTACAGCTGAAAGATTCCCCCGAAGTGAAAATAACTGGGAGAACAACTTTCAACCTTTAAAGCAAAATAAAACATAACTGTTTCGTCTGAGCTTTTTTCTCTTCTCTTCATACTTTCCTAAAGATTGCAATAAGATAAGAAGACCAATAAAAGGTCATCTACTGCTTTTGTACCATCGGATTCGAACCAAGCTACAAAACGGTAGCTGTAAAGAGTGTGACGTGTGCCCGTTCGGTTGAGTTAAATTTAATGGAATAACTGCTGATGACGAAATGTGATTTTACCAGATGTGTGTCAAGAAAAGAACATGATAATTTGTTGTTCTGATTTATAAGTGTCCAAACTATCTCCTGTTGAAATCCTTTCTAGTACAGATCTTCTTCTTCTTCTTCTTCTTCTTCTTTGTTCATGGGCTTCGACTCCCACGTTCACTCATGTTTTTAGCACGAGTGGATTTTTACGTGTATGACCGTTTTTACCCCGCCATTCAGGCAGCATACGCCGATTTCGGGGGAGGCATGTTGGGTATTTTCGTGTTTCTATAACCCACCGAACTCTGACATGGATTACAGGAACTTTTCCGTGCGCACTTGGTCTTGTGCTTGCGTGTACACACGAAGGGGGTTAAGTCACTAGCAGGTCTGCACATAAGTTGACCTGGAAGATCGGAAAAATCTCCACTCTTAACCCACCAGGCGGCAGCGACCGGGATTCGAACTCACGACCTCCCGATTAGGAGGCCGACGTCTTACCACCACGCCACTGCGCCCGTCTAGTACAGATCGATCACATCTGAAAGTTCTTCCAGAGGTCGGCCACAGAGCATGACAAATAAAAAAATCTGGTTGTCCTTCGTCTCCAAGTCCATGAGGTAATTCCTTGTCATCTGTCCATGGGCTAAATTAATCAGAGACCAGATTACTTTCTGTCCACAAATGTGGGGTTGTTGGTTGGTTTTTGTTTTGCTTTTATCTTTTCGTTTTTATTGTAATAATAGTATACGAATAAGAAATACAAATAAAAACAGGCCATTTTTTTTCTCCTGGGTCCGTACGGGCAAAAGAGACCTGATCGAACCTGGTCAACGAAGTCGTAAAACATAACTACATGGTCATTTATTGTTCTGAAACACGAGGCCAAAATGTCGCATATAGCCCGTACTGTGAGCCTCTTTCGCCATAATTAGAAGTTCTGTCCCAGATCGACAGTGAAAAAAAATCAGAACAATGGTCGTCTATTGTGCCCAAGTCCTAATGCTACTGTCTGATCCCTGGTGCCACTGCATCGCTCAGTTGTTGTTGCTTGTACAGACCGTTTCTGGTCACCAGAGTTTACGAGCCACGGCTGCTGCTTGCTGAAAGCCGTTCTCCTACCACCCACAAAACTGCCCCCACCCCTCCCCCCCCCCCCCCCCCCCCCCCACCACCACCACCACCTAATAGAGTAAAAGTCAAAATTCTGGTGCCAAGAAGAACCCGTTTCTGGTCAGAAGTTTGTTTCACTGCTGTAGCGTTTGTATAAAAAATTCACGAACAAATCAAAATAATGTCGCCACCTGGATCATACGGACAAGAAGAAAACCCCGGTCATATCTGGTCGATATCCGTCACAGTATCTATGAAACAAATAATTACAAATTAAAAAAGACGAACGACGAAACCAACCGAGGAGTGCTCAAGTCAAAATCCCTGGATCATCAAGTCTTGAGATCGATCAACGCAAAACCAAGCCGCTCTAGGCGAGAACATTTTCTCTCTACACGTCATCTCTTTCATAAAGAGGAGGTGTATAATAAAAAAAAAATTAAAAAATGGTCATCTATCACCACTAGGACCGTACGGACATAAGAAACCCAGCCATTTCTAATCGCGACTCGCCACGGTGTATTTAAAAATGTGTGACCCTCCACCACGGGATGAGTCGCATGTCACCTCGCGCGGTTCTGCGCCAGGCTTAAATATAAGTCCGGGAGATGTCTGGTAACAGTGTGACGGTCACCTTAGTCACAGGCTTATAACTCGAAAAGTTTTCGCTCTTTTCTAAAACGGTTTTCACCACTGGATAGAGCATAAAAAAACTCTGTAAGAAAATGTAAAAAATATGAAAATCATGCAAAGGTGACATGCGACTCATTCCGTGGTGGAGGGTCACATTTAAGAACATGATCCTTTATTTGTCGGAACTACGAGACCAACCGAATAGTGTAGAAATCAAATCCTCGGGTCATCGGAGATTTAGACCATCGGGGCAAAACTGAAGCCGTTTCCGGTCACAAAATATACTTGCTGCAGCAGCTTTTGTGGGAAACAGTATAAGCAAAAAAATCAGAAACTTAGTCATCTGTCACCACTTGGACCATACGGAAGAGTCGTAATGGTCAATCCACACTGCTGATGCCACTGCATCCCTTACTTTTTGAAGCGTGCGAAGGTCGTTTGTGATCACAAGATTTTACTAGTCCCGGCTGCTGCTTGGTGAACGCTCTCCCCACACCAACTCAGTTTCAAGCCTAAGACCAGTCGAACACTACAAAATTAAAATCCTTGTGCCCTCTGAGCTTCAGACCATTGGGGCCCCAAAACAAAGCCGTTTCCGGTCGGAAAATGTTACTCACTGCAGCATATTTTATACATGTGAAAGAAAAGTGCACAGAAAAATCAAAATCATGTATTGGTGTTCACGAGAAAGTGCCCGGCTGTGCTTGGTCGGATTGGTTGAAATTGAGATTTTGAACCAGTACTTGCGGTCCATCCAGCTGGGCACTTATTCGTGAACACCAATCCAAGATTTTGATTTTTGTGTACTCTTCTCTGTTATATGTATGAAAGCTGCTGCAGTGAGTCTGGCCGATCATCTAAGATTTTGAACCAGAAATTGTGTCTCTTTTAGCTACGCACTTTTTCATGCACACCACGCCAGGCCGGTCATCTGTCGCCAGGGGGACCATACGGGCGAGAAGAGACTCACAGCCGTTGCTGGTCGCGAGCCGCCGTCCTGGAGGTCGCCACTTCCCCTAATGCTAGCGAAGGACCCCCTGCTGCTGAAGGTGAAGGAGAGTGAAATCGTGCAAATTGCCGCCAGTCAATGGCTATTAGGCCTTCCACTGTCCCTCCCTGGTCCCCCCCGTCTGCTGTTTACATCAACCTGCGAGCAGAGGTCGGGTCCTGCCTTTGTAGACTGTGTGACAGGACCAGCAGGGGGCAGAAAGGAACGGCCATTATGACGTTGACGAGCTGATTCATCGCTCGTTCTGCACCCCGCCGACAAAGTAGTGCTCTTGTCATGGCTGGAGGAAGAGGAGAGCAACTGTGTGGTCGCGGTTCTGGGAGGGAATGGTTTGTACAGAAACTAGCACGATTTGTTTGTTCACAAGAGTGAAAGACATTAGAGAAAGAAAGATTTACTTCCATAAATGTTTGGCAGACTCTTAGGCAGAGAGTGTGGGTCGGTTCTTTTCGAGGGTGTTCCATTTTGGATCAAGTAGTCTTGCTTACGAAAATTCTACTTTTTTTTTCTCTTGATTTCAAGAGTTTCTTCCTTCTTCTTTTTACGTTACATTTATTCAAGTTTTGACTAAATGTTTTGCCATAGAGGGGGAATCGAGACCAGGGTCGTGGTGTATGTGTGTGTGTGTGTGTGTGTGTGTGTGTGTGTGTGTGTGTGTGTGTGTGTGTGTGTCTGTGTGTGTGTCTGTGTGTGTGTCTGTGTGTGTGTGTGTGTGTGTGTAGAGCAATTCAGACCAAACTACTGGACCGATCTTTATGAAATTTTATATGAGAGCTCCTGGGACTGATATCCCCGGATTTTTTTTGATTGTTTTCGATAAATACTTTTGATGACGTCATATCCGGCTTTTTATAAAAGTTGAGGCGGCACTGTCACACCCAGGCTCATTATTTAATCAAATTGATTGAAATTTTTGTAACGCAATCTTCGACGAAGGCCGGACTTCGGTATTGCATTTCAGCTTGGTGGCTTAAAAATTAATTAATGACTTTGGTCATTAAAAATCTGAAAATTGTAATACATTTTTTTTTTAAATAAACCGATCCAAATTTACGTTTATCTTATTCTACATTATTTCCTGATTCCAAAAACATATAAATATGTTATATTTGGATTAAAAACAAGCTCTGAAAATTAAAAATATAAAAATTATGATCAAAATTAAATTTCCGAAATCGATTTCATCTTATTCCTTGTTGATTCCTGATTCCAAAAACATATAGATATGATATGTTTGGATTAAAAACACGCTCAGAAAGTTAAAACGAAGAGAGGTACAGAAAAGCGTGCTATGCAGCACAGCGAAACCACTACCGCGCTGAACAGGCTCGTCAGTTTCACTCCGTTATGCACAAGCGGCGGACTACGGTCATTGTGAAAAAATTCAGTGCGTTCAGTTTCATTCTGTGAGTTCCACAGCTTGACTAAATGTAGTAATTTAGCCATTCGCGACTTGTTTTTTATTTCTTACACTTTTTCCTTCCTTCGATCTTTTTTTTTTTTAATTTTCTGTTTCCTTTTTATATTTAGTCAAGTTTTGACTAAATATTTTAACATCGAGGGGGAATCGAAACGAGGGTCGTGGTGTATGTGCGTGTGTGTGTGTGTGTGTGTGTGTGTGTGTGTGTGTGTGTAGAGCGATTCAGACTAAACTACTGGACCGATCTTTATGAAATTTGACATGAGAGTTCCTGGGTATGAAATCCCCGAACGTTTTTTTCATTTTTTTGATAAATTTCTTTGATGACGTCATATCCGGCTTTTCGTGAAAGTTGAGGCGGCACTGTCACGCCCTCATTTTTCAACCAAATTGGTTGAAATTTTGGTCAAGTAATCTTCGACGAAGCCCGGACTTCGGTATTGCATTTCAGCTTGGTGGCTTAAAAATTAATTAATGACTTTGGTCATTAAAAATCTGAAAATTGTAAAAAAAAATAAAAATTTATAAAACGATCCAAATTTACGTTTATCTTATTTTCCATCATTTGCTGATTCCAAAAACATATAAATATGTTATATTCGGATTAAAGACAAGCTCTGAAAATTAAATATATAAAAATTATTATCAAAATTAAATTGTCGAAATCAATTTAAAAACACTTTCGTCTTATTCCTTGTCGGTTCCTGATTCCAAAAACATATAGATATGATATGTTTGGATTAAAAACACGCTCAGAAAGTTAAAACAAAGAGAGGTACAGAAAAGCGTGCTATCCTTCTTAGCGCAACTACTACCCCGCTCTTCTTGTCAATTTCACTGCCTTTGCCATGAGCGGTGGACTGACGATGCTACGAGTATACGGTCTTGCTGAAAAATGGCATTGCGTTCAGTTTCATTCTGTGAGTTCGACAGCTACTTGACTAAATATTGTATTTTCGCCTTACGCGACTTGTTTTTTTTTTAAGTTGTTGTACTGAACTTTTATCCCTTACTTGCTTGAACAAGTCTTGTTCTTTCTTTCTTTCCTTCAGACCTAGTTCTGACTGTTTGATAGTCAGTCAGAATTAGCATTCCAGTCTGGACAGAACAAAATGGGAATCCCCGTCTGGTCTAAACGAATTTCAAACCACAGTGACTTAGAGCCTGAGAAGTCATAATTCTAATTTCTTCTTCGAACATCCCTTCTTTCTTTCTTTTTTTCACTGCTCGCCTGACATGTTTTTTAATACGCCTTCTTTTGCACGAAAAAGTAGTTGTTTTGCTCGACATGAATGCTTTCTCGTACTATTTTTATTTTAAACGGAAATGTGTCAAGTGAATTTGAAAGTCTGCAACCACTTCAGCAATGGTGTTGTAGACAGTATGATTATGTTTCTAGGCACACTCCTTCAGAAAACATCTCCAATCTGACCAGACTATTATCCAGACTATTACATTGGATAAGACCATCCCTCCACATACCAGAAATCAAAAGCCTGGGTGCGCTCTGTTCACAAAGGAAATATGTTAATTTTTCACCATAACAAGCAGTCAGGATGTGGGTTTTTGGTATTTGACCTAGTGAAGTGATGGTCTTATTCTAAGTAAAAGCCTGGGTGCGCTCTGTTCACAATGGAAATATGTTAATTTTTCACCATACCAAGCAGTCAGGATGTGGATTTTTGGTATTTGACCTAGTGAAGTGATGGTCTTATCCTAAAGTAGTTTATGTAAAAGCCTGGCCAGACTTGAGATAGAGAGCCGCACTATAAATCTATAAATCTATAAATACCTATGCACATTTTTGCAATCAAGATTAGCAAATTGACATAGTTTGCTTCAGCGGATGAAATAGAATTCCTTTTAACTGGGCCAAATAGGGCATCCCGCACATCAACACTAATTCTTTTTGAACAAGCGGCGAAGAAGGCTTCTTCAACAAGATTCCACACTTTGCTTATTTTTCTACAATAATAAAAGAAATGTTCGATATAATCTGTCTCTTCTGTACAATGTGTACAACTAATACTCTCAGCAATGCCCATTTTATACAATATAATGTTCGTTGGATAAATGTTATGAGTTATTTTCCAGTGTAGCAGTCTCAATCTTACTTCTTTTGATGCGTTGCTTGCTATCTGCCAAATGTCCTTGTTTATTTCAATTCCCATCTTTCTTTTCCAGAAACTGACTGCAATAGTCTCAGTTTGATAAGCGTCTACCATTAATTTACGAAACTGCCTGGGTTTAAATGTACTTATTTTTGATAATCCATTACCTTCATAGCTTGTATTCCATTATCATTCATCTTCAAAAAAAGGGATGCTATTGCTGTGCGAATTGCCCCATATTCAAATAGTCTTGTTGGTTTATGCCCAACTCTTTCACAAATCCTGTGAAATGGTAAAAACATATTATTCTCGTATAAATCCTTCACATAGCATATATCAGATGTAACCCAATCACGTAGAAACATTGTCTTGCCACGATAAGCAATTAGAGAGTTATTCCATAGGCATAAATTCTTCAGCTGGGTAATTTTTTGCACGCAAGGTAATATCTTTTCATGGTTGTCAAGCCAACATTCTCAAAGTCAAACGCTTTTCCAGAACTTATTTGTAATCAACCCCAACCCTTTAAATAAGGCTGGTTTGACGTTTGCTTGAAAGCAGCATAGATTTTTTCCGAGTTTGGAGAACATACTGAGTGGAATACTTTTCCAAGCTTCTTCGTTTGGTTGCAGTAATTTCGAAAACCATCCAAGTACAAAGGATTTTTGAAAGTCACCCAAATCAATCATATTTAGGCCACCTTTACTTGTTTCCTGGCACATAACTTTTCGTTTTACCTTTTCATAGGCTTTTGTGTTTGAAAATCTTTTTTTCCAAATGAATCTGAAAAACATTGAGTTCAGTTTACGCGACTTGTTGGTATTTGACCTAGTGAAGTGATGGTCTTATCCTATGAAAAAGCCTGGGTGCGCTCTGTTCGCAATGGAAATATGTTAATTTTGTCACCATAACAAGCCGTCAGGATGTGGATTTTTGGTATTTGACCTAGTGAAGTGATGGTCTTATCCAATGTAAAAGCCTGGGTGCGCTCTGTTCACAATGGAAATATGTTAATTTTTCCCCATAACAAGCAGTCAGGATGTGGATTTGTGGAATTTGACCTAGTGAAGTGATGGTCTTATCCAATGTAAAAGCCTGGGTGCGCTCTGTTCACAATGGAAATATGTTAATTTTTCCCCATAACAAGCAGTCAGGATGTGCGTTTTTGGTATTTGACCTAGTGAAGTGATGGTCTTATCCTATGAAAAAGCCTGGGTGCGCTCTGTTCGCAATGGAAATATGTTAATTTTGTCACCATAACAAGCAGTCAGGATGTGGATTTGTGGAATTTGACCTAGTGAAGTGATGCTCTTATCCTATGTAAAAGCCTGGCCAGACTTGAGATAGAGAGCCGCACTGTTTACACGGGAAGCAGTGTGCCTTAACAATAGTCATCTTGCTGTAGAGACACTATAAAATCGTGTGTTTTTCTAACCACTTGCCTGCCTGTCTTTGCACAAACTGTGTGTTGGCTTCTATACACTCCTCCTTGAGGGAAAAAAAAATACTTTGAAATCAGAAAAAATAACTCACTTGCACTTTTTTTTCTCTCAAAGATGCAGTCTCCGCGGACGTGCGTAAGACGTTTATAGCCGATGACTGCTGTTCTGCCGTAAAAATAATAACATTATATAGGACAAAAGAGCACAGAAAAACGCATTTGATGCGTACAGTTGATTTGTCAAGTAATATGATAGTTATGCATTTTGTTGTCGTCTTATTTTGAGGAGAAATATTTGTATCTTGGTTGTTGTTTTTAATTTTTTAATTTTAAATTTTTCAATTTTTTTTTTTTTAGGTATTAAGAACAAGTTAACTTCTGTTTATCGTCATGTATTCCCCTGCCTACTGCTCCTGCCCCTCCTCCTAGCTCGTCCTTATCCTCCTCCTCCTCCCCCTCCTCCTCCTAATTTGTTTTTCTTCTCCTTTCCTTTTCTTTTTGTTCTCCTTCTACGGTTTGTACTGAAAATATCTGTAGAAATTGAATGAAACTGTCCTCGAAATAATGATTTCAGAAACCAAAATAAAACTGCAAAACGCATAGCCACTATATAGCGTTTTGCAATCAAAATAAAACCGAAACCCATCCCAACAATTCATCATGATTGCATCTGAAGCTGTGAAGATGTATCTCCATAACGAAGCCGCTCAAGACAGGAAAACACATAAAAAGCGGGAAATGAGCTGGTGTCGAACATGTCCCAAGGAAAGAATTACACACACACGCGAGACGAAATAGAAAATAGTGTAATGGACCGAGGCGACGAGAGAGAAGGGGCGAGAGGGAGTATGTGTGTTCTCTGGAAATTGCTACGAAGCCCAGGAGTTGTAATGGAGATTGAGAAGCAACGGTAGCCCGCAATATCAAGAGTTGAGGAACGGTGATTGGTTTGCTGAAATCGCCTGGCCCCCAAAGCGAGATTTTTTTTCCCGTGGAGACAATATCTTTTCAGGGTCTTCCATCTTGCTGATGCCTTGTTGAGACAGCACAGAATAAGAGTTGGGGTGGGAGGAGAGAGGGAAGGGGGAAGGGACGAACCACGCAATTTTCTAGCACCACATAGGGCCAGGCCGGCTGATGACGTCTAGGCGAGGAGAGAGGGAACAAACATCAGATTGCAGGGACATCAGTTTGAAACACAAACAGCCCAGCGAGACGGGGCTGGGCGTGTACACAGTTAGTAAATCGCCCGGCATTCAAGACACTCTCCTCAAGAGCCTTCCCCCCCTCTTTCAGGCGACGTTGAGATGGATAAACATCAGGGACGGATGTAAAGTTAAGACTCTCTCCTTGAAGAGTTCCATTATTTCCCTTTAGCTTCAACACTGACACAAGAAACCAGCTTGGGGCCCTTGCCGAGTTACTTCTCCTTCTTCGGGGAGCGGCAGCCATTACCGAAGCCAATGCAATATCGCTCCGCGTCGGGCGAGCACACAAAATAGTTCCTCCTGCTTTTTTCTCTCCCCCCCCTCCCCCCCTCCTGGCCTCCGCTGATTCTCTCTGGCTTTCAGCCCTCCTCGGCTAGAACGGCCGCGGTCCAATCCAAACATGTTTGTCCAGAATCTCAGGCCTGGGAGAAACTGTTTGCTGATGGCCATAGAAATCACCATTGGCTGGCAGGACCCGGGCCATTTGGGCCCCCTCATTGGGTGTTTTCTGACGATACACGCTCGTCTGGATCTCCTTCACCCTCTTCATCTTGGACCGTGCTGATATTGCTTGCCCTTCTCCTCCTCTTCTTCCTCCTCCTCTTCCATTATCTGTATTATTACATTCCTCCCTCCTCCCTTCTTTTCCCTCATCCCCGGGAAGGGATCTCTCTCTCTGTCTCTGTCTCTGTGTCTCTCTCTCTCTCTTTCTCTCTGTGTGTCTCTTTCTCTCTCTCTCTCTCTCTCTTTCTCTCTGTGTGTCTCTTTCTTTCTCTCTCTCTCTTTCTCTCTGTGTGTCTCTTTCTCTCTCTCTCTCTCTCTCTCTCTTTTTTTCTCTCTGTGTATCTCTCTCTGTGTGTCTCTCTCTCTTTCTCTCTCTCTCTGTCTCTCTCTCTGTCTCTCTCTCTCTTTTTCTCTCTCTCTGTCTCTGTCTCTCTCTCTGTCTCTCTCTCTCTCTCTTTCTTTCTCTCTCTCTCTCATTATTTTTCTCTCCCTCTCTCTCTCTCTCTCTCTCTCTCCCCCCCTTCTCTCTGTCTCTCTTTCTCTCTCTCCCCCTCTCTCTCTCTCTCTCTCTCTCTCTCTCTCTCAGTCTCTTTCTCTCAGATCCCCCTCTCTACTTCAAACACACTATCTCTCTCCTTCACACACACACACTCTCTCTCTCTCTCTCCCTCACTCCCTCTCTCTCTCTCCCTCACTCCCTCTCTCTCAATCCTTCTCTCTCTCTCTTTCTCTCTCTCTCTCTCTCTCTCTCTCTCTCTCTCTCTCTCTTTCAACCGGAACCCCATTAACATAAAACCCACCCTCTTGTCCCTTTTCTGAATTTTACCATCCATAGATTTAACATGGGAAAACAGTTATAAAGAGGGTGCCGACTTAATGTCTGGCTTGAAAAACTATTTTAAAGCTGTTTAATCAGTCCTTCGTCTTACAATCAACGGTTAAAATAGCGCTAACGTAACTTTGTCGAACTTTGCCCAACTTTACCCAACTTTCCAGACATCTCCAATATTTTGCGATTTATTTCCGACTGCTTCTGGGTTGTTGGGATTTGTTTAGCCAACGTGTGTGTGCCCGGTGTGTGTGTGTGTGTGTGTGTGTGTGTGTGTGTGTGTGTGTGTGCGTGCGTGCGTGCGTGCGTGCGTGCGTGCGTGCGTGTATGTGTGGGTGTACGTGCTTGCGTATGTGTGTGTGTGTGTGTGTGTGTGTGTGTGTGTGTGTGTGTGTGTGTGTGTGTGTGTGTAATATTTTAGTGATTTCAACCAGATATACGATATGTGATACCTCTGTGGTTCTTTCAACACACTAAATTATCTATGTTACTCGCCAGATCTGTTGGAATGATTCCTGTTTTTTGCGTGACTCTAAATCAATCCCTTTGACTCTTTGATTCAACTCAGGGCCGGACTGGGGGGGGGGGGTTATAGGGGTTGCGCAACCCCCCCCCCCCCCCTGGCTTAAGCATGTACCTCCCAAACGCTTTTTTTTTGTGTGTGTGTGGGGGGAGGGGGGGTTGCATCTGGATCATCATGAAATCCGAGGAGAAATCGCACCTCTCACCCCCTCATCTCTTCATTGCCTATACAGCTTGCTGTCGAATTTACCTTTTTCGTTCAAGAAGAGGCTTTCTTTCCCTCCAGAAACATCAAAAAACGTTCAGCGAAGCCCCCTTGCAAGCCCCACCAAGGGGGAGGGAGGGCTGTGATGTTATTGTTATCGATGTAATTGTTGTTGTTGTCTTTGAGTTACTGTATTGTTATCACCGGAAACAACACAGAAAAAGTGGCAGTGGCAGTGGCAGTGACAGTGGCAGTCAGTGTCCAGCTTCAACGATGACAACTGAACATTCTTCGAGACAGAAACAAGGAAGTAAGCTCAAGGATAACAAGAATATACAAAAAATATAAAAACATAAATCAAAACATAAATCAAAACATAAAGAGAATAAATGGCTAAGTTGATTTGAAGTTTAAATGATAAAATGAAACATTCGATAGAACCTCAATCTCTATCTAACGATCTTTAAAGTAGGCGAACAGGGCGCAGAACAGACAAACAGTTTTAAATCTTAAATCTTAAAACTTATCTTCAATCGTTGGCTTTGCCTCATGTGATAGGACGACAGGAAGCAAAATGTCAAAAAGAATGACGCAGAACGAATGTGACGCCAGCGTCAACGGGTGTTACGTGCGTGACGACGTATAAAGGAAGAAGAAACAAAACAGATAGATAGAGAGAAAGAGAGATCTATAGAGAGCGAGAACGTGGGAGTCTTACGAGTATGTGAGTCTTTGACGTAAATTGAGTGGCGCGATATGTTTTTATTCCGACTCAGTCCAAACAGGTGAGACACACATGTTGGAACTATATTTGTGTCTTAGACGTTTGCTTTTTGTACCCAAACGTATCCTACATACGTGAGAGAGACCACTCAAGAGATAACAATATCGTTCTAACCACACGTGTGCATATCATGTAAATGAGGTCGTGTCAAACTAGTCTGGCAGGGACCTGCTTTTTCACTGCTTATGATGCCAACATCACCGAGACAAACGTCATTATGGAAACACGTTTGCGCCTGCAGTTTCCCCTAACTAACACGTCACGCTAAATTTTCTAAAGTGACGTGTTTTTGCTTTGACTTGAAAGATTGCAAGAGGCTTTCGAAGAGATCGAGGTTCCAAAAGAAGCGTCTTCAATGTGGACGCCTCGACTGCGGGACGTTTTGAGTAAAATACACGTAAGTACAGTATGTAGGATGAACATAATACTACATGGCTTGTTGTGTGGTACCAGATGTACACTTGTTGCTTTTCAAATACTAAAAAGCTCGCTCTCGCTCGTATTTCAATATTTTTAAAGGGCAACTCGTGTAAATCTGGTACGACACGGCAAGCCATGTAGTATCTCTATGTAAGCTCAATGATAAAAAAAAAAAAATCAATAAAAACAAAAAGAGAATGATAAGCTGAGATTATTGAAAGTTTAATTCATAAAATGAAACATTCCCTAGAAGCTTGATCTCCATCTAACGATCTTTAAAGAAGACGAACAGGGCGCAAAACAGACAAAAAGTAGTCTAATTGGTTATGATTTAAATCTTATCTTCCATCAGAACAGGAACAAGAGACTGCAGGTGAGAAGAACACAAGAACAAGATAACAATGGAATTGTTCTCACCAAAACAGGAACGTATGTTTTAAATAAATACATCGGCACCGGTCCTATTCGTGTTTATATTGTTCGTGTTTTGGTGAGTATATTTTCATTGTAATCTTTATCTTCGATTGTTGGCTTTGCCTCATGTAATAGGATGACAGAAAGCAAAATGTCAACAAGAATGACACAGAAATACTGTGACGCCAGCGTCAACGGGTGTTACGTGCGTGACGACGTATAAAGGAAGAAGAAACAAAACAGATAGAGAGAAAGAGAGATATATAGAGAGCGAGAACGTGGGAATCTTACGAGTATGTGAGTCTTTGACGTAAGTTGAGAGACGCAATTTTATTTTATTCGGACTCAATGCAAACAGGTGAGACGCCTAAAAGGACACACATGTTGGAACTCAAGTTATGTCTAAGAGATTTGCTTTTTGAACCCAAATATAGTGCTTGTTGTAAAACTTCAGTTCATTAAAAGGAGAAGATAACTGATTGCACTGGGTTTTTATATTTAGTCAAGTTTTGTTTGTTGTTGTTATGATTTAAATCTTAAAACTTATCTTCGATTGTTGGCTTTGCCTCATGTAATAATATAGGATGACAGGAAGCAAAATGTCAAACAAGAATGACGCAGACAAAAATTGACGCCAGCGTCGAAAGGTGTTACGTGCGTGATGACGTATAAAGGAAGAAGAAACAGAAACAGATAGATATCAATCAATATGAGGCTTATATCGCGCGTATTCCGTGGGTACAGTTCTAAGCGCAGGGATTTTTTTATATATTTTTTAATTTTAATTTTATGCAATTTATATCGCGCACATATTCAAGGTGCAGGGATTTATTTATGCCGTGTGAGATGGACTTTTTTTACACAATGCATCACGCATTCACATCGGCCAGCAGATCGCAGCCATTTCGGCGCATATCCTACTTTTCACGGCCTATTATTCCTAGTCACACAGGTATTTTGGTTGACATTTTTATCTATGCCAATACAAATTTGCCAGGAAAGACCCTTTTGTCAATCGTGGGATCTTTAACGTGCACACCCCAATGTAGTGTACACGAAGGGACCTCGGTTTTTCGTCTCATCCGAAAGACTAGCACTTGAACCCACCACCTAGGTTAGGAAAGGGGGTAGAAAATTGCTAACGCCCTGACCCAGGGTCGAACTCGCAACCTCTCGCTTCTGAGCGCAAGTGCGTTACCACTCGGCCACCCAGTCCAACTGAGATAGAGAGATAGAGAGAAAGAGAGATATATAGAGAGCGAGAACGTGGGAATCTTACGAGTATGTGAGTCTTTGACGTAAATTAAGTGACGCGATTTGTTTTTATTCTGACTCAGTCCAAACAGGTGAGATACACATGTTGGAACTATATTTGTGTCTTAGACGTTTGCTTTTTGTACCCAAATGTATCCTACATACGTGAGAAAGACAACTCATGAGATAACAATATCGTTCAAACCACACGTGTGTATATCATGTAAATGAGGTTGTGTCAAACAAGTCTGGCAGGGACCTGCTTTTCCGCTGCTTATGATGCCAAAGTCACCGAGACTAACGTCATTGTGGAAACACTTTTTGGCCTGCTATTTTCCCAGGTAGAATTTTTAAAACTAACACGTCACGCTACACTTTTTAGAGTGACGTCTCTTTGCTTTGACGTCAAAGGTTGCAGGATGCATTGTAAGAGATCGAGGTTCCATTAGAAGCATCTTCAATTAGTACGCAACGACTCAGGGATGCTTTGGGCTAAAGGCATGTAAGTCAAGTATGCAGGATAAACAGAATACTACATGGCTTGCTGTGTCGTACCAGATTTACACTCGTTGCTTTTTCAAATATTGAAAAGCTCGCTTTCGCTCGCAGTTCAATATTTAAAAAAGCAACTCGTGTAAATCTGGTACAACACAGCAAGCTATATATAGTATTATCTATTTATAAAACTTCAGATCAATAAAGGAAAAGGTAACTGATTGCACTGTTTTTGAGTATTTTGACTTTGTACTTTAAGGCAGGCCAGTTGTCGTGCATCAATGATTACAATGATTTGTTTCATGCAACATTTCTTGTGGGTCTTGGTTGAAACTTGTCCAGTATGTGGTGGAAGCCCCAATACCATGGTAGGAAGTCTATATCTACGAACATCGAATGGTTTCATGCTTGATGGGCGAAACCATCCTATATCTTTGTCTTCTTTTTTTCTTCTTCTTTTTTTCTTCTTCTTATTTACAGAATGAGGAAACAATTTACTTTTTCCACACTGACATTTTTACAATATAAAACTTTTTTGTGTGAAAAGGAACAGACACAAATGTATGGAGAGAGACTTTAGGCGATGTGAGGCACTAAAATCACCAAAATTAAACTTGGAGAATACATGGAATAACTTAGTTTTCTGGGTAGTTATTGAAGTGACTTATGAAAAGAAATGAAACATATGTGAATACCACAGGACATAGACTGTCGTTGCTATGGAAACTGGCTTAAACAGCGCCATATTGGATTTCTAGGTAACGGTTTTACAACTTTTATCTACAATCATATAGAACGATGTTTTGAGAAAAGACTACAGTTGAATTTATATTAATTTTTGAAATAAGGATTAATGAATATGCGGTTAGAAATTCATTAATCCTTATTACAAAAATTAATACATATTCAACTGTAGCCTTTAGTAAAAATATCGTTCTATATGATTGTAGATGAAAGTCATGTGTATCTTTGTGCCAAATATCATGCATTTCTGATTTATGATGTCGCTGTAAAACCGTTTCCTAGAAATCCAATATGGCGGCTGTTTCCATAGCAACGGCGATCTGTGTCCATTAATATTTACAAATTGTTCATTCATTGTTATAAGTGACTTCAATAACTACCAAGAAAACTAGGTTATTCCATGTATTCTCCGAGTTTAATTTCAGTGCCACACATCGCCTTAAAAACCCTTAAAACAACCCCACAGAGGCGTACATCGATAATATTACCACAAACACTGTTACAGACAGAGACGATTTTTTTGTTGTTTTTTTTTGTGTTAACATTCAAAACATCGTTTACCAACTCGGCTACTCAGAAATGATCAACTACTCGAGCTGTATGGGAATTAGCGATGTTTATGCCAAAGTTCGATGTCATACGTCAAAAAGTATCGAACGACAAACCAAGCGTAAACTCTTACCACGTATACCTTAAATCCGAGAAAATATCCTGTACAAAACCCACGCTCAGATAGTAAAATGGTGGGAGGAGTCAACCACAAGTCGAAGAGCAAAATAGGAATTAAATTTCTATTCAGAAGAAAAAGATATTTCAGATGATGTCGCACGTCAAATTTTACAACAATTTCAAACATGGTGCAACGAAATGGTCATGTAACCAATCTGATTGTGGCTGACAGTTTATTTGTCTTTGAACTAACGGTTGCAGTGTGCAGTGTGTGTTCAATGGAGGTCGTTGATTTTTTTTTTTTTTTTTTGCGAGAATACTTGTGGAATCATTTGCACCATCTGTTACAGTTTTCATCAATGGAAGTTTTTACTTTATCAAGCTGGTACTGTTACTGGTTTTCATGGATCACATGAAAAGTGTGTTTAAACACCAACACTTTGAACAGAGGCGAAATATGTTTTTCAATTTAATTTCGACAACAGACATTGATAAAAAAAATATATATATTAAAAAAATTAAAAGCACGCCTATCATAACCACCACTAACACCAATAATAAAAACGTATTATTCTTGATCAAAGAAATGAAACAAACTCAAACAAAACAGAGTATCTTGTCTTCTAAAGCTGGGTTTCAGGCAAGTTTCCTGTACAAATAGTTGTGCTGCGTTTTGGAAACTTATAAAAGTTCAAAGCAGGCATCTTCTGTCAACGGAAATACAAAACTACGAAAAGACATTAACGGTTACAAAAACACTCTGAAGCTAAACAAATAACAGGAAGCAGTCTTCGACCTTTGTCCATGTTATTTCATCACGGTCTTCTCTTGTTCGTCTCGTGTGAGTATCACTTTGTTCTCCTGCTGCAGATATGTGATCCCCCTAATACAGGCTTCTTCGACACAATTTTCATCCAAGATGGTTTCATTCTTCTGACGCAATTTGAAAGGATGCCGGGGATTGGAGGAGCTTTGCCAATCAGTTGTAGTTTTTGTCAATTTTTTGCTGTTTAAAACTTCAGAATATTGTGTTAAAGGTTTTTCTGGATTAAATGTTCGTTCGATGCCATTGCTCGTATGGTTCTTCCGGGAATTTGTGCAAATGTTGTAGGCTTTTAAACTTGATTAATTATGTTTCCGAATATGGTATTATTTTGTCATGAGATTCCAACAGCAGCCTCAACTTATATTCAAATCTGCTACATGCATTATTTCTTCTTCACAATTATTGATGTGATTAGGAAGGATCTCAAATCAAAGACGCTGAGGTGAATAAAAGCATTATAACGAAATCAACTATCGTATGGATTACGTGAACAAACTAAGCTTCGACAAGATAAGAAAAATAATCCCAGTGCCTTCTTGGTTTTTTTTGTTTTTTTTTTCTCTCTTTTCTTCTTTTTTTTTTCTTTTTTTTTTTAATGCTTGCGTATGTCATTTTAAACATGGGCTCTCGCCTTAAGACTGCAGCAGAGGTGACGGAAACAGAATCAAACAGACAGACAGGCCAACACCCCCCTCTCTGCCACCCCCAGCCCCACCCCATCCAACCTTAGTTTCAACGATGATGATGGTAAAGCTACCGAGAGGAAGCTATTCGTTCAATACAATCGCTCTAAGTTCACACACACGTACAGTTACAGACACAGACACAGACACACACACACAGACACACACAGAGACACACACACACACACACATACACACACACACCACCACCACAACCACACACACACACACACACAAACACACAAACACACACATACACACAAACACACACACACACGCACGCACACATACACACACACACGCACACGCACACACACACCAATCATGCACTTGCACGCTCTCGCACCAAAGATATTCTACTGCTTTGGGCTGTCACGCGCTCGCACGCCGCCGCCACTGCTATACGAGTAAGGCAAACCGGCAGGGAAACGTATCCTTGCTCACAAAGTAAGCCATTAACAATATGCCTCCACCTTCCTAATGCCCTACATTCACCACCACCTCCACCACCACCACCACCACACACCACACACACACACTCATACACACACACACACACACACACACACACACCTATCTCCTTACCTTTGTTCCACTATCCACATGCACTATTGCACACACACACACACACTGAATTAAAAAGCACTCAAAAAAAGGAAAACCCGAAGGATTATTTCAAAAGTACCACGTCTTTGCACTCTTGTGAAATAATCATTTGTGAACGATATGTGAATATAGCTATTCTGATGAACACGTGGGGGAATTCGGGGGCTGTGATTGGATGGTCTCTCCCGATCATCAAAGCTTATTGCTGCCGAAGTCGGCCATTTTTCTCAATATCCAAAAGCATATTGAGAAAAATGGCCGACGCATGGTTCCGGTTTACACATCTGTACCACGCGGCGATGTTTCTATCGACAACAGCATACACTGGCAACTTAAAAAGCTGTTTCAACAACTGTGTTGTGAAATCGAATGCACTTGGAGTCAGTTTTTCTTCCCAAGTCAGAAAGCGTGTAGCGGTGTGCATGTCTGCGCGAACATGATGCGCGTAAGAAGTTTGTCTGCTATCAAAACCTGAGATCAACGCATCGACGCAAAAACTGTCATTTTGTAAGTTTGGAACAACAAATCAAGGTCATAACAGCTATATAATCGCTATTATGTTTTCAGCGTAGCAATAGGGTCCGATATTTAGACTCGAACAAGTATAATGCGACTCGTCTTCGACTCGTCGCATTATACTTGTCTCGTCTAAATATCGGACCCTATTGCTACGCTGAAAACACAATAGCTGTTAATGAATGTAAGCGTGAAGGATATCACTGTCAAACTTTGCCTGTTAGTGTTATTCGTGATTTCCTTCACACGATATATGAGCAAGATTAGGGAATTTAGGCGGAAACACCAAAGTCCTTTCGCGGATACGTCCGCTTTATCATCAAGATCTTCCATGAAAAAAGAATAGTACTTTCTTTGCCCAAAATAACTCTGCACCACCATACTACCGACACCATGGCCACCACCACCACCAACACCACCAAAACTTAATGTGTTGAGTGTATGTTTGTATGCTTTGTTGTTGTTGTTGTTGTTGTTGTTGTTGGCTGGCATTTTTGTCCAGTTCTGACTACTGGTTTGGCGGGCAATAGGGAAAAAACAGTTTACTTGAGAAAATAATAACCCGTCGATCCATCATCACCACCGCCTCTGCCTTTATTGCTACTATACTTGTTATAAATAAAGACACCACTAATACACTGACACTAATACTAAAACTTCTACTAACACTAATAATTACTGCTGCTTCCACTACTGGTACCATTGCTGCTGTTGCTGCTACCATTACAACTACTACAACTATACTACTACTACTACTACAACTATACTACTACTACTACTACTACTACTACTACTACTACTACTACTACTACTACTACTACTACTACAACAACAACAACAACAACAACAACAACAACAACAACAACAACAACAACGAAGGAATAAAACTGAATTCTAAAAATATCTGTCAATGTCATTGAATTTTAATGAAATACTCATTTCTCACAATACACGCAGGTTGATACAAAACACGCATATTCTCAAAATTGTGTGTAAAGCTTTCCGGACGATGTTATCTCGTAATCGCGAAGATCTTCGCTGCAGCGAAAAAAAAATTCGAGCCACCGTGAATGCCGGGCACAATGTTCGTCACCTTCCTCCAAAGAATTGTCCTAACAATTAAGCCCCCCAAAGTGTCAGTCAGACGCAATCAATGCCAGAAGACGTGCTACAAATATTGAAAACACGTCAATCCTGCACAAGTTCCCAAGCAGGACAAACAATGAAACGAATGCAGACTTGACGGCCGAGCCATTGTGCCACAAAAGTGTATATGAACGCTAAGGTAAACAACGCTTGCCGAGTTTTACGGTTCCGATTTTTAATTACGCTTCCTTTTTTGTTGACAAGGGAAGCGTGTCCGTAATCGAACTTTCGGGGATGTAGAGTCGGTGTGGGTGGAGCCTTTGAATGGAAGTGGGGCGATGAGAGGGGTGGGGGTTGGTTGCGTGAGAGGGGAGAGGGTTGAGTTGGTGGTGGTGGTGCTGGTGGAGGTGGTGGTGGTGGGGTTTGAAAACCCATGGTTGCGTGGTTGGGGTTGGTTGGTGGGTTTATATATGAGGAGTGTGTGCGGATGGGTGAGTGTAAAGAGACATTCAAATGTAGTGGGGGTTGGGTGGGGGACTGTGGTTTTGATATCACGGAGGTAATAGTGGTTTGTTTGTGAGGCACACAGACAGTCAGACAAACGGTATCGTTAAGATGGCGATGCTGATGGTTATTTATGTTCACGAGATGCAAACAGTATGGTGAAAATGTTGGTGTTAGTCTGTGCTTGGGGCAGACATGGACAGAGCCACAAACAAACAAGCAGACACGCAGAATGACAGACAGAAAGAAAAACTGACTTGGCCATGGCTAGTTGCGTAAAAGTGGCATAAATGACAAGAAACAGATCATACGTAAAAGTTAAACGAGTAGTGGGGGGAAGAGGGAAGTTGGTGAGAGGAGGACTGGCGTTTGCAAGGAAGAACAATTACAAAGGTGAAAACACTTCAGTCCTACTTGCTTTTCTTCGCCCCTTCACAAACTGCGGCGAATTTAGCCGCTTAATTTGAGGGATAAATTACCTCAGCGGCGGACGGGGTGGCCATTGTCAAGTGTAGCAATCACGCTTCCAGAACTCAAGGGCTAAATGGGGAGGCAGAGAGAGAGTGAGAGACAGACAGAGAGAAAGAACAAATTGCTATTCAGCTGATTGGGATTAATTCCCAGGTTCCCTCTTTGCAACAAAGGACCGGTGGGATTCGTCCGGTTGACAGAAATCACTGTTATAGACAGTGGAGGCTGGGGGGGTGAGAAGGGGGAGGAGGTGGGGGAGGGCATGAAGAGGAGATGAGAGTGGAGGGGGCTGGAATTTTAGTTCCAATCAGATCATTGTCATTTCTGTCTGTAGCCCAGCATACTCGGAAAACATGTTTGGTGGATGTGATAAAGGAGGGAATGGGGTGGGGTTGGCCAGAGTGTGAAGGGGAGGGGAGGGGAGGGGAGGGGGCTTGCAGAGGTGAGGAGGAGAGCTAGCGCGATAATGCAGAGGGGCTGGGGCGAGAGGGGGGGGGGGGGTTGTTAGTGCCAATCAGATCACTGTGTTTTTGGTCTGTCGTCCGGTATACTTCGGAAACATGGTTGGGTGGTTGTATAGAGGAGGGAGTGGGGTGGGGGGGGATGACAATAATTTGAATTGCCAAATACACCGAAAGTATGTCTCTTCAGACTCAAGTCCGCCAGAAGAACTCGAGGGGGATCTGTAGTCTAGTATATTCAGGAAGAATGATGGGATGGAGATGACTGAAGCGGGGAAATGGGGAAGTGGGTGGGGGGAGGGGGGAGGGGGGATATGACGAGGAGAAGAGATGATTTGAATTGTCAAACACAACGACGTGTCTCTCAAGGCTCGAGTCTAATGGAACTGGAAGAGAGAGAGAGAGGGGGGTGTTAGAGGGGTGAGATGGATGAAGTCAGTGGAAGGATGCAGGGGGGGGGGGGGGGCAGATGTATTGTCTTTGCGCGATGCCTCTGTGGTGGAGGAGGAAGAGGGAAGGGGCTAGGAATATGGTCAAATTATAAAGAAGTGTGAATAAAGGAAAAGAGCGTTTGAATATTTGAACAACCATGCAAGTCTCTCTTCGTTTTCTGAAACCATGCACAGGTGCAGGGGGTGGAGGAGGACTGACAGAGGTCGATGTAAATGAGCTGGGGAAATGTTGACAATTTCTGCAAACTATTACTACGCTCTGAACCAATGTGCGGGGAGAAGGGAAGGATGGGGGAGGGGGGGTTGAGGGCGGTAGAGGGATATCAGAAAAGGAGGAGGTACATTAAAAAAGCTAAGATATGACAATTTTAGAAAGAGATAAAGTATTACTTTGTGTGCAGACTCTCTTCGGTGTCCGAACCTCCCCCCGTGTACACTACATTGGGTGTGCACGTTAAAGATCCCACGATTGACAAAAGGGTCTTTCCTGGCAAAATTGCTTAGGCACAGTTAATAATTGTCTACCTATACCCGTGTCACTTGGAATAATAGGCCGTGAAAGGTAAATATGCGCCGAAATGGCTGCAATCTACTGGCCGTATAAAATTTCATCTCACACGGCATCACTGCAGAGCGCCTAGAACTGTACCCACGGAATATGCGCGATATAAGACTCATTGATTGATTGATTGATTGATATTTGAATTGGTATATTGCTTAAACCTTTTGAATAAGGGGCAGTTGTAATACAAGATGCAAGGTTGTTGATTTTTGTTTTGTTTTGTTTTGTTTTGTTTGTGCTTTTCTTTTGTAAACATTTTACTTATAATTAGAGAGCCTGAGACCGTATTAAAACCTTGAAATATTGCAAATCTCACTTGACTGTGAATGTATCAAAGCGGGCGAGAGGCTAAGGCCTTCGGGAGGATCATGAGAGAAGAAGGAAAGGGGAAAAAGCAGCGAGAAAAAGATTTGACAATCTTTGCAAATCTCACTTCACTCTGGACCGATGCACCAGCTGGGAGGGGTGGAGGTGGGGGTAAGTTTGGATGGGGGTTGTGTTGGAACTGTGGGGATGAGACTGTTATGAGAAGGAGGGAGTAAATGCAGGGAGGCAAGATTTGTCAATCTTTGCAAATATCACTTCACTCTGGACTGGTGCACAAACTGGGGTTTGGGGGCAGGGCGGGGGGGGGGGGGGGGGGGGGGGGGGGCCAGGGGTGGCGTTGGAAAAAAAAGAGAATGGAACATGGAAGTGGAGCACGAGAGAAAAATGAGACACATAAAAGGAGGACATGTTTCTTTTATTTTATTTTGTTTTTAAATTTTTTTAATACTGCATTGGAAGAGAGGGAGAGGAGACCTTGGGGAGGGGCATCAAAGGTGAAGGAGGAGGAGGCAGTAAATGCAGAAAGGAGGAGAGAAAGATTTGAACAGCCATTGCAAATCTCTCTTCAGTCTCTGGACCGATGCACATGTCAAACAGCTTGCCCGTATTGTCCGAGGGGTTGCCATCAGTCTACGCGGCGGCAAATAGTCCCTGCCTGCCGAGACATGACAAACACATGTCATGGCCGCTTTGGCGCTAGAGTGGGATCGTTTTGTCTTGTCTTCATCCGCCCAGCCCGGCTTCTGAAGCTAGCAGGGATGGCTCCATTTGCTGGGCTTCGTTGGAGATAATTTCCAGACATTCAGCACACACACACAGGCACTGATGTCGTCTTTTTCTCTTCACCACGTTGGCTCAATCATTAGCCAATCATCGACGCCGTCCCTTGCCTATGTTGACAGTGGAATTGGACTTAGTACAGGGCTGTTACGATACACTGTCAAATCTTTTTTTGGGGGAATGGCTGCGTTCACACACCACGGGACAAACAAAACTCAAGAATATATTCCCCAATGTGCGTGCGTGCTACCCCAGAGAGACTGCTGAACATTACTTGTATTTTCCCTTGCGCAGAGATATACGATTATTTTCAATTAATAATTTGTCAGAGGATTACAAGTTTATTCAAATATTGTTGAAAGGTATCCCTCAATGTTCTTAAAATGTGAATCAGACTATTCTTCAGACTAGAATTTATCAAACATACGGGCAGGTTCCGTAAATGGGTCTCAACATTTAGTCACTCGATGTTCACTCTACATTGTGATGTGACGCCATTATGATAATTATGCTGTCTTACTTTTTTATTTTTTTGAGTGTTCGGTCGATGGATTGACTGGAGAATAATAGATTTAATATTAGGCCAAGAAAAAGAGTATAATGCTTTGGATTCATGCACCCTTAAAAAAAAACCTTTCGACCCTCTAAACAAGCAAATTTGAAAATGACAAAACTTGATTTTGCTGACTTTGTAAGGAAATTTACTACATACAAAGTGTTGATTTTTTATTTGTTTTGCCTTGTCATCTGAAACAAACATTGTTGACGTTACACACAACTATTTTTAATTTTATTTTTTAACCTCAGTTGCATGCAACCTTACTTCTTTTTTTTAATGGCCAGGTAGCATCCTTCTTCAGGTCTTATTATGCTGTTTTACTGTTTGTTCGTCCTTTCTACTCTCACGTATTTTGTGTTTGCTTTAATTCATAAATCATGCCTCAATTTTGTGTGTGTGCGTGTGTGTGTGTGTGTGTGTGTGTGTATGTATGTGTGTGTGTGTGTGTGCGTGCGTGCGTGTGTGTGTGTGTGTGTGTGTGTGTGTGTGTGTGTGTGTGTGTGTGTGTGTGTGTGTGTGTGTGTTAATGCTTGATATCTGAAAGCATCCCTCATAACTCACACCACAATCTGCGTCGCTGTATCTACACTTCACATCAAAACCACACCAGACAACCAAACAAACTATGTTATAGTGAGTAGATAGTAATAAGCACCTTTCATTGGCACACATAAATGCTTTGAATGTGCCAGTTACGCATTTTGTCCAACAAAATTTAAAATGAAACAATGCTTTAAATGCTGCAAATGTAATGTCTCTACCCGCATGACTGTTGATTCGGTGTGTGTGTGTGTGAGGGGGGGGGGTGTGAGAGGAAAAACTCTGTGTGTTTTTTATTAGTCTACTTTTTACATTTAGTCAAGTTTTGACTAAATGTTTTAACATAGAGGGGGAATCGAGACGAGGGTCGTGGTGTATGTGTGTGTGTGTGTGTGTGTGTGTGTGTGTGTGTGTGTTGTGTGTGTGTATGTGTGTGTGTCTGTGTCTGTGTGTGTGTGGTGTGTATGTGTGTGTGTGTCTGTGTGTGTGTCTGTGTGGTGTGTGTCTGTGTGTGTGTGTGTCTGTCTGTGTCTGTGTCTGTGTGTGTAGAGCGATTCAGAGTAAACTACTGGACCGATCTTTATGAAATTTTACATGAGAGTTCCTAAATATGATATCCCCAGACTTTTTTTCCATTTTTTCGATAAATGTCTTTGATGACGTCATATCCGGCTTTTTGTAAAAGTTGAGGCGGCACTGTCACACCCTCATTTTTCAATCAAATTGATTGAAATTTTGGCCAAGCAATCTTCGATGAAGGCCGGACTTTGGTATTGCATTTCAGCTTGGAGGCTTAAAAATTAATTAATGACTTTGGTCATTAAAAATCTGAAAATTGTAATTAAAAATTATTTTTTATAAAACGATCCATAATTACGTTCATCTTATTCTTCATCATTTTTTTATCCAAAAACATATACATATGTTATATTTGGATTAAAAACAAGCTCTGAAAATTAAAAATATAAAAATTATGATTAAA
>NC_090245.1:78254987-78312487 GCF_037325665.1 Littorina saxatilis
TTTTTTTTTTTTTTTTTTTTTTTTTTTTTTGGGGGGGGGGGGGGGGGTTCGTGCGCACATGCATGCATCTATACACAAAACAATGTTACCAAGTTAGCGTGCGTGCTCGCTCTTTTTGCTTATTGTCAGGGCTTCTGTCTTTTTAGACCACGTGTTTCCGCTTACGGCACTCGCCCCATGTAAGACTGTTATTACAGCATAAATATTTCACAGGAACAGTTGTATCGGCAAAAACAAAATGACAAATGCCTGCACAGTTTTATCCTCTCTATCCTTCCGCGGCATGGGTGAAAAATTGATGAATTTTATTTACGAGAACACAGGGACGCTGTTTCCTTTCGTGTGAAGGCTTTCTATCAGAATCGATTTAAAAAGTTTGGAAACTGCATCAATCAATTTGACTGTTTTGGGTTTGTTTTGATTTTTTGTGTTTTTTTGTTATGGAGTGAGCGGGGGGGGGGGGAGGGCGGATATAAGGTTCTGGGTATGAGTTGGTTCAGTCACTGTTTAATACTTTTCCAATTTTTTTTAAATGTTATATTATACGTTGTTAAATGTTTTATGTGTAAGAACTGGACACAGTGCATTGTTGTCGTAGCATATGGGTTGAATATGAATATATATAGTTTGCACAGCAGTTGAGCTGATTGCCCATTTCATATAATAAATTATTTAATTTTTATTTGTTTCCTCTTTGTTAAGTGTATGGTGCGTGTCTACTATTTGGTGAAAGAGATGAATTAAAACAAGTACCAAACCAAATAAGGGAAAGAACCCAGTTAATGACAAAAAATAGTTTGCTTCGCCTTTCTTGTCTTTTTCTCTTTTTACATTTAGTCAAGTTTTGACTAAATGTTTTAACATAGAGGGGGGAATCGAGACGAGGGTCGTGGTGTATGTGTGTGTGTGTGTGTGTGTGTGTGTCTGTCTGTCTGTGTGTGTGTGTGTAGAGCGATTCAGACTAAACTACTGGGCCGATCTTTATGAAATTTGACATGAGAGTTCCTGGATATCCCCGGACGTTTTTTTCATTTTTTTGATAAATACCTTTGATGACGTCAGGATGTGGATTTTTACATTTAGTCAAGTTTTGACTAAATGTTTTAACATAGAGGGGGGAATCGAGACGAGGGTCGTGGTGTATGTGTGTGTGTGTGTGTGTGTGTATGTGTGTGTGTGTGTGTGTGTGTGTGTGTGTGTGTGTGTGTGTGTGTGTGTGTGTGTGTCTGTGTGTGTCTGTGTTTGTGTGTAGAGCGATTCAGACTATCCGTCATATCAGGCTTTTCGTGAACGTTGAGGCGGCACTGTCACGCTCTCATTTTTCAACCAAATTGGTTGAAATTTTGGTCAAGTAATCTTCGACGAAGGCCGGGGTTTGGTATTGCATTTCAGCTTGGTGGCTTAAAAACTAATGAGTGAGTTTGGTCATTAAAAATCTGAAAATTGTAAAAAAAAAAAAAATTTATAAAACGATCCAAATTTACGTACATCTTATTCTTTATCATTTTCTGATTCCAAAAATATATAAATATGTTATATTTGGATTAAAAACAAGCTCTGAAAATTAAAAATATAAAAATTATTATCAAAATTAAATTGTCCAAATCAATTTAAAAACACCTTCATCTTATTCCTTGTCGGTTCCTGATTCCAAAAACATATAGATATGATATGTTTGGATTAAAAACACGCTCAGAAAGTTAAAACGAAGAGAGGTACAGAAAAGCGTGCTATCCTTCTCAGCGCAAGTACTACCCCGCTCTTCTTGTCAATTTCACTGCCTTTGCCGTGCGCGGTGGACTGACGATGCTACGCGTATACGGCCTTGCTGCGTTGCAATGCGTTCAGTTTCATTCTGTGAGTTCGACAGCTACTTGACTAAATGTTGTATTTTCGCCTTACGCGACTTGTTACATTTAGTCAACTTTTTACTAAATGTTTTAACATAGACGGGGAATCGAGACGAGGGTCGTGATGTATGTATGTGTGTATGTGTGTGTGTGTGTGTGAGTGTTTGTGTGTGTGTGTGTGTGTGTGTGTGTGTTAGTGTGTGTCTGTGTGTGTGTGTAGAGCGATTCAGACTAAACTACTGGGCCGATCTTTATGAAATTTGACATGAGAGTTCCTGGGTATGACATCCCCGGACGTTTTTTTCTTTTTTTCAATAATTACCTTTGATGACGTCATATCCGGCTTTTTGTAAAAATTGAGGCGGCACTGTCACACCCTCATTTTTCAATTAAATTGATTGAAATTTTGGCAAATCAATCTTCGACGAAGGCCGGACTTTGGTATTGCATTTCAGCTTGGTGGCTTAAAAACTAATGAGTGAGTTTGGTCATTAAAAATCGGAAACTTGTAATTAAAATTATTTTTTTATTAAACGATCCAAAAACAATTTCATCTTATTTTTCGTCATTTTCTGATTCCAAAAACATATAAATATGTTATATTCGGATTAAAAACAAGCTCTGAAAATTAAAAAATATAAAAATTATTATTAAAATAAAATTTCCGAAATCGATTTAAAAACAATTTCATCTTATTCCTTGTGGGTTCCTGATTCCAAAAACATATAGATGTGATATGTTTGGATTAAAAACACGCTCAGAAAGTTAAAAAGAATAGAGATAAAGAAAAGCGTGCTATCTTTCTCAGCGCAACTACTACCCCGCTCTTCTTGTCAATTTCACTGCCTGTGCATCGAGCGGTGGACTGACGATGCTACGAGTATACGCTCTTGCTGTAAAAATGCAGTGAGTTCAGTTTCATTCTGTTAATTCGACAGCTTGACTAAATGTTGTAATTTCGCCTTACGCGACTTGTTTCTTTTTGTATTTTGTGTGTGAGTGCGTGTGCGTGTGTGTGTGTGTGTGTGTGTGTGTGTGTGTGTGTGTGTGTGTGTGTGTGTGTGTGTGTTTTGACTAAATGTTTTAACATAGAGGGGGGAATCGAGACGAGGGTCGTGGTGTATGTGTGTGTGTGTGTGTGTGTGTGTGTGTGTGTGTGTGTGTGTGTGTGTGTGTGTGTGTGTGTGTGTGTGTGTGTGTGTGTGTGTGTTGTTTTCAGTAACTTGGTGCTCTTTTCTTTGGAAGCTGATTTCATAAATCTGACATTATTATTGTGTGCGTGAAATCCAAAAAAGAACATAGTGTTTGAATCTTAAGACAGGGTTTCCACGCAAATTACTGTTGTTCAGCGCGAGGCCTTTCTCGTTAAAGTAATTTGGAAAAATATCTTCCTTCTTTCTTTCTTTTCTCGCTATTTCATTCTTCTTTTTGTTTTATTCATCTGTTGTTTAATATTGGTATAATGGATGCAATCATCATCATCATCATCATCATCATCATCATCATCATCATCATCATCATCATCATCATCATCATCATCATCATCATCAAGTCCTATCTAAGCCAGAATAAAAACACTTTCTCTTTGTCATGACGGGCGATGTGGTGTGGAAGTATAGATAAGCTAGAGACATGCCACCACCCCCATTCCAACCTCCAGCCCCCCCTCCCCACCCCAACCCGGGGGGGGGGGGGGGACACCCAACATGTTATCAATTCTTTAAATAGTTGGGTTTTTTTAAATCACATCATGAAAAATTCCAGTGTCATCATTTTCTTATATTTAGTCAAGTTTTGACTAAATATTTTAACATCGAGGGGGAATCGAAACGAGGGTCGTGGTGTATGTGTGTGTGTGTGTGTGTGTGTGTGTGTGTGTGTGTGTGTGCGTGTGTGTGTGTGTGTGTGTAGAGCGATTCAGACTAAACTACTGGACCGATCTTTATGAAATTTGACATGAGAGTTCCTGGGTATGAAATCCCCGAACGTTTTTTTCATTTTTTTGATAAATGTCTTTGATGACGTCATATCCGGCTTTTCGTGAAAGTTGAGGCGGCACTGTCACGCCCTCATTTTTCAACCAAATTGGTTGAAATTTTGGTCAAGTAATCTTCGACGAAGCCCGGGGTTCGGTATTGCATTTCAGCGTGGTGGCATAAAAATTAATTAATGACTTTGGTCATTAAAAATCTGACAATTGTAAAAAAAAAATAAAAATTTATAAAACGATCCAAATTTACGTATATCTTATTCTCCATCATTTGCTGATTCCAAAAACATATAAATATGTTATATTCGGATTAAAAACAAGCTCTGAAAATTAAATATATTAAAATTATTATCAAAATCTTTTTTTCGAAATCAATTTAAAAATACTTTCATCTTATTCCTTGTCGGTTCCTGATTCCAAAAATATATAGATATGATATGTTTGGATTAAAAACACGCTCAGAAAGTTAAAACGAAGAGAGGTACAGAAAAGCGTGCTATCCTTCTCAGCGCAACGAATACCCCGCTCTTCTTGTCAATTCCACGGGCACTGCCTTTGCCACGGGCGGTGGAGTGACGATGCTACGAGTATAGTTACGGTCTTGCTGCGTTCAGTTTCATTCTGTGAGTTCGACAGCTACTTGACTAAATATTGTATTTTCGCCTTACGCGACTTGTTTTTCTCTCAAACCGCCTCATGTTTAATCGGCGAACTCCTGAAATTCCCATCATATATAATCTCTTTTTATATTTAGTCAAGTTTTGACTAAATGTTTTAACATAGAGGGGGAATCGAAACGAGGGTCGTGGTGTATGTGTGTGTGTGTGTGTGTGTGTGTGTGTGTGTGTGTGTGTGTGTGTGTGTGTCTGTGTGTGTGTGTGTGTGTCTGTGTGTGCGTGTGTGTGTGTAGAGCAATTCAGAGTAAACTACTGGACCGATCTTTATGAAATTTTACATGAGAGTTCCTGGGTATGATATCCCCAGACGTTTTTTTCATTTTTTCGATAAATGTCTTTTATGACGTCATATCCGGATTTTTGTAAAAGTTGAGGCGGCACTGTCACACCTTCATTTTTCAATCAAAGTGATTGAAATTTTGGCCAAGCAATCTTCGATGAAGGCCAAACTTCGGTATTGCATTTCAGCATGGAGGCTTAAAAATTAATTAATGACTTTGGTCATTAAAAATCTGAAAATTTTAATTAAAATTATGTTTTTATAAAACGATCTAAAATTACTTTTATTTTATTCTTCAACATGTTCTGATGCCAAAAACATATAAATATGTTATATTCGGATTAAAAACAATCTCTGAAAATTTAAAAAAATTTAAATTATGATTAAAATTAATTTTCCGAAATCGTTTTAAAAACAAGTTCATCTTATTCCTTGACGGTTCCTGATTCCAAAAATATATAGATATGATATGTTTGGATTAAAAACACGCTCAGAAAGTTATAACGAAGAGAGGTACAGTAAAGCGTGCTATGCGGCACAGCGCAACCGCTACCGCGCTAAACTGGCTCGTCACATTCACTGCCTTTTGCACTAGCGGCGGACTACGGTCATTGTGAAAAAATGCAGTGCGTTCAGTTTCATTCTGTGAGTTCCACAGCTTGATTAAATGTAGTAATTTCGCCTTTCTCGACTTGTTTCTTTTTTTTCAGCCTCGGAATCGGTATTGGGTCTGCGTTTCCAGCGGTCTTCTGTATACACTTTTAACAAAACAGTATAGGAGATCACATCAATAGAAAACATGCATCTCATGCATATTAAACGGGTGAAAGCGCGGGGTGTTTTAACACGAACATGTCTAATCGCTTGTAACACTGGTGGTAAGACGTTATCTCTGCTACCATCTCTCACCTGGCTTGGCTAGGTAGGTAGACCTTTTCCACCTGTAGTTTAAAGGAACATACTCTTTTGGAAAAGGTGCGACAATAAAAAAAATATATAAAAAATTCAGTCACGGCAAAAATTACTTTTTTTATGTGTTTTTTAAGGAAAATGCTTCATATGCTCTTACACAATAAAAAAAAAACTTTTTTAAAGAGACAGACTCTTTTGATAAAAAACAAACAAACAAAAACTCATGGTTTTCCATTTACTAATTGGCCCTGAAGCAACATCTTTTTTCAAGGTGTAAGTTTACAAATAAATTGATTCATTTGCACCCAGCACAATATTTTAGGTTATCTTTAACAAACTGAATAATCAAATTAGCAGAGCTACAGTTATTATACGCAAATGACTCATGATTGGACGCATGTAATCAGTCCAGCATCTCAGTTCGTTTGCCGGTTTCTTCCCCTCGTGAACTCATCGGCTCGTGAATTACATTGATCTCAACAACAACAACAACAACAACAACAACAACAACAACAACAACAACAACAACAACAACAACAACAACAACAGCAACAACAACAACAACAACAAACACAACAAAGTTTTTTTTAACTTATCTCCGCACAAGTATAATGATTCACTGTTACCTCTACGTGTGATTTTTTTCCCTTTCTGTTTTTTTCTAACAGAAATTTGAACCAGTACATATACAAATGTCAATTTACTTGTTTAAATGTGGGTGCAGTCTTTAAAAGCGCTTCTGAAAGCATCTACATATATTTACTGTTCCATTTGAGAGAACATAGTTAATTTCTTTTTTAATTTCCGTAAGTGTTGCTGTGCTCCCCCTTTCTATTCACTTGGATTGTCACAAAGTTATGATAACGATCAAAATGGGTGAGTTGAAGACCATGATGTTTAGTGTATGAGTTAAATTTGCAAACAGTTTTGTTCTTCTGTGCAATATGCAGAGCTGGGTGTGGGTAAATATATGAGGTGCATACGAGATTTAGGAGGTGGGAGGGAGGTATAGGGGTGGAGGAGCAGGGAGTCTGTGTCTGTGTGTGTTGGGGTGTGTGTGTTCGTGTGTGTCTGTGTGTGTGTGTGTGTGTGTGTGTCTGTGTGTGTGCGTGTATGTGTGTGTGGGTGTGTGTGTTTGTCGATGCCATTAGCATTGCCCGTTGAGCGATAATCCGCCGTAAAAAAATTAAGCTCTTTCTTGGCAGTTTTTGTGTGTTATTTAAAAAAACCCAGAAGCTTTATACCTATATTTTTGTAAGATTTTGATGATCTTGAGGATTCTAGTTATTCTAGCCTTCTTTGCAGATAACGCAATAGCTTCGTTTAAGTTAATTATTTCTTTTTTTGACATTTTTATCACTAGCTGTCAGTTATCTGAAAACTAACAATATCTTGATATGAATTAAAATGCTCAGCATTCATATAACCTGCAAAATAAAAGTAAAATAAATTGCAATCATAATCCTTCACAAGAAAGAAAAATATTGATGAAATATGAATGTTTTGCTTATTCTGTCTTTTTCTATGTATGTCAGTGTGGGTCTCTTAAACCTGCATGTCGTTTTTACCATCCATTATGTTCTTTTTGGAAATCCGTATTTGAATCAATTTATACATGTACGTGGGGTTTTGTCAACGCACCAACGCAAACATGTAGTCTAAAATGCCATTGTCTTTGCTTCCTTGTCTTAAAATATGCAACATTAACACTCAACTTGAAATAAAAGCGAGCATTAACAATGTCAGTCTTTTTTTCCCACTCACCTGCGCTCCATACGAATATGTCACGCGGTCTTGGAAACTGTGTCTAACATCCACATGTGTAGCGCAATATGCAAAACCCGCCAAACATATATGATATCAACATGTATCTGCCAAAAGATATCCTACCCGAGGTGAGGGCAAGAAAACCGCAACTCGAGTTACCGAGGCCCGCCCACCGTACACGCGATCGAGAAAGCGTGAAAAATGACGCTGGCGTTCCTTATCAAGATAGAACCGACCGCCAAAAGATGCTCGCTTTTGTCCCTCTCTTAATAGAAACAGGCAATTTTCATGTGACAAGCGGGTGACACATACATTGCTCGCTCCTCTTATCCGTGGACGCATCAGTGTGTGTCCTTACTTGTGCGGCCCGCTGCAAGTTTGTGCCAAACTAGAATGGTTCGTGCTTTGCTGCGCCATCTTGGAATGGCTGTGTCGGCGGAGAGCAACATGGGTGGCCTCCCCTTTTGCCTAAAACTGACTGGATCTTTTTTCGTCGATGAATGCGTGATGACGGATCCGGCGACTCTTCTTTGACGTGTCAAAAAATGTACAATGATGTTGCGAGAAGTGTTGGATGTGCGGGGAAGGTGGAGAGAGAGGTTGGGTGGGATGACACTGAGACTGACGGCAGTAAGACAGAGAAATGCAGAGAAGGAATAGAAGAGTCTTTTCGTTTCTTTTTTTGGTTGGTTGGTTACTGAGTTTGGTTTGTGGTTGGGTGTGTTTTTATGCTTTTGAGAGTCTGTTTTTTGTAGTTTTGTTGTTTTTTGTTGTTGTTTTTTTTATTTCTTGTTTGTGTTGTTTTTTTATTTATTTGTGTGTGTGTTTTTTGCACGTTTATTTTTCTTTTTCACCTCGTCAGTCTTCATTGCTTTTTTTCTACTGACTGATGATAAAACGTCGTCAGTTTAACACAATTTTTTTTTTAAAGTACACGAAAAGAGTAAGAGTAACACTGAAAAACCAACAACAACATTCCCCCTAAAACTGAAGGGGTGTCAAAGCATTATGAGAATCTTATGAAATTGTAGCACGACTGTACTAAGTCTGAAAAAGATAAGTATCAAGAATTAAAAGGAAACCGGACAAACTGACTCAGTAGTACAGATTGCAAATGATGGACATTAAGACACACAGAAACCCTCAAAAGTTGACTCACTGCTACAGATAAAACATGAAAAGTATTTACATACACAAAGAACTGCAAGACAACCCTCACAAGTAACGCTGTCTAAAGATGAGTAATAAGATATAAACAGAAAATCAAAAATGTATTTACTTTTATACGACTCATCAACGACGGCCATATAATGAATACCTTAAATATCGGCACATTACTACATATATCTGACGAAAAATACTCAGAACACAAAAATAACTTCAAAAAGTTACTCACTTTAAAGACTGACCAAAGATTATAATTGGATACAAATATCTAAATTAAACCTCAAAAGTTGACTCACTTTTAATAAGGATAACAGGGGTTGGATTTTTGTTGCTCCAGCAGTCGTTCAAAGTCTTCTTGACATCTTTATTTGAATTCTTTTTTTTTAATTTGATTTAATTTTTTTCTTTCAGGTTATTTTCTTTTCAGTTTATGTTTCAATTCAAATAAATGTGATTTAATTTAAAGGAATTTGATTTAGTTTAATGTCATCTGATCTAATCTAATCTAATTTTTAATTTAATTAATTTTGTTTTACATTTTATTGTTATTTAATTTCATGTTATTGTCTCAGAAATTTCCACCAAACACTAACCCACTTCTAGGCATAACGAAAATGCCGAAAGTGAAAACATGTTCTTGATCCCCCTGCCATTTTTTTTTTTTTTTTTTTTTTTTTTTTTTTGCGAAGTGCAAGACCTTTCAGCGTTGATGATGGATCTAAAAAACCGTCTTACACAGCACTTACCACCACCACCATCACGATCCCCAGCCACTACTGCCCCTTCATCGCGTCGGCAGAGACGACTGACAGCTTCCCAAGTGGCCTGGGCGCCTCTGGTCCTTCAATGCGTGCCAGTCTTGACAGCATTGTGCGCGCATTTGTCCCCTGTCAGTCGGCGGTGAAAACGTCCCATTCTGTTTATATGAATATTGACAAACACCCTGACGTGAATACCGCGCCTGAGAGTAGGGGGAGGCAGGGTCTGGGAGCAGGGCCTGCCTGAGTGAGAGTGCTGGTCGTGGCGCCCGTCACTGCTTCTGCGACTGAGTTGGCTAAGAGCAGATAGACTGAGAGAAGGGGCAGGGGTTGGAGAGAGAGAGAGGGAAGGGGAGAAAGAAAGAAAGAGAGAGAGAGAGAGAGAGAGAGAGAGAGATATTGAGAGAGAGAGTTATTGAGAGAGAGTGGGGAGAGAGAGATAAAAACAAGTCGCGTAAGGCGAAATTACTACATTTAGTCAAGCTGTCGAACTCACGGAATGAAACTGAACGCACTGTATTTTTTCCACCAAGACAGTACAGCTTCGTCAATCCCCGCGAGAAGGAAATCGCTCACCTCCCACGTGCAAAACGTAGTGATATTGACACGCCAGAATAGCGCGGTAGCGTATTGTGCTAAGCAGGAAAGCGCGCTTTTCTGTATTCTTGTTAACTTTCGGAGCTTGTTTTGAATACAACCTATCATATCTATATGTTTTTGGATTCAGGAAATGATAAAGAATAAGATGAAATCATTTTTGGATCGATTTCTTAAATTTTAATCGTAAGACTAATTAATCTATTTTTGTTAATTGTGATCACATTTTAAGAGTAAACATGACATATGTATATATTTTTAGATTCAGAATGTGATGAAGAATACGATGCAATCAATTTTAAATCTGTTTGCGAAAAATCGATTTTAATGACAACTTTAATGAGCAAACTCATTTATTAATTTAGTTTTCTCTGAATCGCTCTACACACACACACACACACACACACGTTAAAACATTTAGTCAAAACTTGACTAAATGTAAAAAGAGAGAGATTGAGAGACTGATTGAGAATTAGGAGAGTGCGAAAGAATGAGATATACTGTAGGGAGCGAGACAGAGAGACAGAGAGAGAGAAAGAGAGACAGACAGACAGACAGACAGACAGACCTATGTGGAGTGAGAGGGAGAGCGAGAGACAGTTAGGCATGCAGGGAGGGAGAAGTGTCGAGAAAGAGATACGGATGCATTAATTATATATCTACATTATTGAGATCTTTCAGAACATTGAGAGAGAAAGCGAGAAGAGAGCTGGGGGTGCGAGGTAACCTTATGAAGAATGAGGGAGCACTCAGAACTCCAACTGCTTTTTTTCTCTTTTTGTTTTCATAGTTCTTTTATTTTTTATTGTTTGTTGTTGTTTGTTTTTGTTGTTTCTTTTGGGTGGAAGGGGAGGAGGCCGGAGTCGCTGTAAAATAAGCTCCGAAAAAGGAACCTTCAAAAATACTTATTGTTGGGGTGAAAATTGATTGTGGCTTGTCTGACAATGTAAGTCCTCAAAAATGCTTTATTTGGCAAAACTTTAAGACCAAGATAATATATTTGGGTCTTGAGGTTTTATTTGGAGAAAAAAAGTGTGTTTTTTGTTAAAAGGAATGCATTTTTGATCGATGAAACATCACTTAAAATAACGGATCAGACTAAACATCGAGTGATGGGAGGGGCTCATGAGAGACTGAAGCCTACCAAATTTTCAGAATCCACTTGGCAACTTTTCAGCATCACATCAGCCGAGAAAGAGGAGGCGGAGGAACGATTAGACTCTAAAAGAGAAGGAGGGTGATGGACGATTCTACTCGCAAAAGAGGAGGAGGGGGCGAGGAAACGAGAAGGAAGAAAAAGAGGAGGAGGAAAGAAGAACAAGAACAAAAAAGAAGCAGGAGGTTCCACCCGAGCACTCCACCACTCCCATTGGCTGGATGCAGGCAGAGAGAGGGGAGCCCTTCTTCTTCCCCTACCCTCATTACAGCCGCTACAATTAATGTCGCCCGCCATCAGCGAAAACTGAAGCACCCGACAATTCCAACACAGCAAGCCTTTTAATTCGCTTTTTCTTCTCCCTGTCCTTCTCGCGCGGAGGTCCTCGCTTCGCTCCCTTCGCCGTACCACTCTCGCGCAGCCAGTGGACAAAAACATAAAACGCGTTAGCCAGACGCTTTGGCAACTACCCCCATAAAAACGAAGACTGAGAAGAAACTCTTCGCTTTTTGTGACGGACAGGAACAAGAGACGATAACGAGTGTAATTGCTCTGTATGTAAACGCGGGAGGGTCGCGAGCGGCAAATTATATATCGCTCCGTCATGCTTGGGAAAAATCGAATCAAACGCAGGGCGAAAGTCCATAAACACTCATTGCAGGGTTTTTCAGTCTCTTGACGTTGTGGGGCCAACAAGATGAAATTATAGCCACTATAAGGGGTAAAGTCAGGAGGGATTCGGAGCGGGGGAGGAATTACAACAAAAAAAGTCGCTGCTTCTTGGTGGTCCAAAATATGATGAAGGCTTGAATGCGTTTTGAATATGACTTCCACAAAAAGGCCAATTTTTCGGAAGGTTTTTCGGGCGATTAAAGTTTTCTCCGCGTGGGATTTCATCGTCTGACTTGGAACCATCGGCAACAGCATTTTCATTGTACGGGTAATGATGATTGTGAAAAATGCACTGATGATTGTCAAATTGAGGATTTTTAAACTTGGTAATTAAGCACCAAAATAAGTTGAGAAAATCGATTTTAGAGACGGCGGAGAGAGGTTTGTTGTATAAGTAGAGTTTAAAAAATTCAAAGCCTGCCGATTAAAAGAGAAGATTAAGATCGACATGAGATTGAGTTGTTTTGTACTTTATATTTAGCCTTTTTTCAAGTTTGTCTCAAAAAGGGGGACATTTATTTGATGTGACAATAGTAATAGTGGTACTGGCAGTGACAAAATTAATAATATCAGCTGCATGATTAATGTGTAGATGTTAATAGTAGCCGCCGCTGCAGTAATACCGTTGTAGTTGGAAGAGGAGTGTAGCTGAAGCAGTCGTACGTTGATTTTTATTTTTATTTTTGTTTCCTTGTTGTTGTTGCTTTTCTTGGCTTTGTGTAATTGATAACTCATAGTGTGTTAATGATCAGAATGATAATCAATGCAGTAATGCACTTTTAACATCAAGGAAATATTATACATGTTACCTCTCTTTTATGCAATTTGATTATTACTTTTAATAACCCTGTCAGCTTGAAACTGCACGTGGCGTTTTCCACATCTTTTACATGACCAATGATTGACAGACTAGCTTATTTCGGTCTGAGCGTCCCCTCAAGACCATGGAAGAATGGCACAAAGTTCCACCATCTTCACCAAAACTTGAACACAGTCTTTGAGCTCTATCGCCACGTAAAGCCATGCAGTATGTAGAACGTATTGTCAAACCATGGAATGTTAACCAATATACATCTGCCCATGAATTTTATCAATAACAGTTTGTTTTGTTTTTTTGTTTTTTTTAATGGGATACTGTCTCCTATGCAACAGTCTCAGCATTTTTTACAGGGCATGCTATTCGAAGAAAATTAGCAAGGGACTATCTTTATTCATGTTTTTTTTTCTTGTTTTATTTTTGAATTCAAACATTTCTCCTGGCCTTATTTAATTTGTAATCTTTCCTCTTGGTCTTTATAAATAGCGTGCATGAGGATCAAACGATCTAATCTCATACATTCGTTTTCCCTCAATCCATTGAGAAAAAAACCTTGTTGCAATCTGCTCCTGTTTAGTTCTTATAACAGAGTTGGTGGTGTATTTTCTTCTTTTTTTTTTTTTACTGTCTCATTGAATATCTTCCTTTTTTTCTCGGACAACTTACTTATGACACTTTCGTTATTTTAACGTAACATGTTTAGTTTACATTTGGATCTACAGTAGTCTTGTGCAAGGTAAAATTATGATTATGCTATTATTTAAAATCGTTCATCATGTACTATAAGTAGTAGTAAACACACACACACACACACACACAGACACACACACACACACACACACACACAAACACACACAAACACACACACATACAAACACGTACACACACACAAACACACACATATTAACAAACTCTCTCTCTCTCTCCATCTTTGGCTTGCTTACAATCCCCAGCTATATGTTAAACCCTGACATAGACCAGTGTCCCGACATAATTTTTTTTATATTGATTCTACCCCCATAATCCACCAACCCCGCCACCACCTCTGCAGACACCCCGCCATCCCCACCCGCATGCCTACCACAACACATCCACCTCCGCACCCACCCACCCACTTCCCTTCTTCCCAGTCCCCTTGTCGTTTCCCTCGCTGTTTGACTCTCATCTCGTAGCTGCAAACTCTCAGACTGAAAACCGAAACGAAACCCAACCAAAAGCCAAGAAAACGAAGCCAGATTCGAGAACACAATTTCCGGTTTCGAGACGGGAGACCTAGCGGAGATAGAATCAAGGGACATAACTCCCCATGTTGAACACCACCACGACTCTTCTGTGCAGGAGTTAACATTCGTGCTTGCATCTAATGAAATCTTGGGCCTGGTCACAGATTATTGCATTTTCCTCGCGTGAGCAGTCACCAAAACACGGGCAAAGCAAACTCTTTACAGAACAGATAAAGGAGAAAAATGAGATAGTTAAAAGAATCTCACAGAGAGAGCCGGAATCTTGGAGAGAGTATCCTAGGAATGAGTCGCAGGATCAGTCTAATGGATGCATTCGTGTGTGTTTGCTTTGAAGATTTTTTCAGTTTGGGGAAGTTGATTTCGAAACAGTACAACATTATACATGTCCACGCATGCATGCACAAACGCACACACACACACATGTGCGCACGCACGTGCACGCACGCACACATACACACACTAACACAAACACAAACTAGTAACACACACACACACACACACACACGCGCGTGTGCACACACACACACACACACACACACACACACACACACACACACACACACACACACACACACACACACACACTAAACAATCTTTCATACTTCCCCCACTCTTTCCACCTCCGCAGAAGAAGAAAATATCATTACTGGCTATATAAAACTAGATAAAGTTGATTTGGCCCCAAAAGTATTCCACCATATATATGCCAAAGTTATACACACACACACACACACACACACACACACACACACACACACACACACACACACACACACACACAGTCATTGAAATGATTTAATGTTTGACTACGGCGACAGGGCTATTCGAGCTATCCTGAAAACGTTCATATCAATGAGGAATTAACATTGGACATACAGTAAACATGTACATATTATAATGTGTTACATAATCGATGGGAGTAAACATAATGGATGCTGCTGATTTACGTTCTACTTACAACTCACATCAGTAAAACACAAGAACTTCCATTACTGTATTTTCAAACCTAGAGACTCTCAGAAATACCTCAATTAATTGTCAAAGTTCAGTAAGATTGTCAAAGAATACTCATTATATCATAGATCACTAAAATTATTTGTCAAAGATCTCTAAGATTGTCACCCAAAAAAGATATCTCACATCATAGAAAAGTCGCTCTAACTGTCAAAATGTCCTTTAGATTGTCAAATATCACTCTGATTATCACCCAGGTTATCAAACTCGCTCAGATTGTCACAAAAATCACTCAGATGGTCAAAAATCAACCAAGTTGTCAATGTTCGCTCACATTTTCAAAGATCGCTCACGTTTTATAAGATCATTATCATTGTCAAACATTACTTGGACGTGGATTATCAAAGATCACTTAGAGAGTCAAAGGTCACTCAGATAGTACATAATCAAACATATTGTCAAAGGTCACGGAGATAGTTTATCGCTATGACTTATTGCCATAGCTCAATAAAATATAGCGAGTTAATAACACTCAAGAGTGTCAAATATTAGTGACTTGCAGGATACGTCCGCGCCGGTACCAAGCCATTCTTCAGAACTATACAGACTAAGAATTCAGACGAAGAAGCGACAAGCATCGCGCTCCTAAGTGCGTTGCAAATTAGCCGGCATAAGAATTAGAGAGAAATGGTGATTCGCAGGCGAGCGGTGTTCAATAGTCCACCAATACCTCTCACCCGGCTGTCCTCTGGACGAAATTAGATCTGGCGCAACAATGGACAGGGCCTCGTGAGCGGACTACGCTATCCTCGTCTTCCTAATTCGCACAAGAGACGGAATTATGCTTGCTTTCCATAGACTGTCTTCCGGAATAAGCCGCCGCGTCGCTTAGAGCGCTCTTGCGCATGCGCGGTTGACAGCTTTTTCGGTTCCGGTACAAATCGAATTTGGTCCGGTTTGCTCAAGTGCATAAACAGCCCTGCCCGCGACCTCAGGCGGCCTGGTAGAAGAAGAGAGTCCGGCGGAAAACAGTCCACGTACGTTTATTACAGGAATTAGCTGCGAAACACCGAAAGGCTTTAACGGTTGGCGGACACTGCTAGATGCCGTTGTAAAATCATTTACCGGCAATACGATTATGGCGGCAGCGCGCTGTCGGAGTGTATTAGCGCTGAAACTGTCAGCGCGCAGATAGGATTTGCACCACCAGAGAGCAAGGGGAGGACGCTAGAAGCACGAGGGATTTGTAAACTTCGCCGCGGTTTTGTCATTTTGTGTGACGAAAAGGATGGCATTTTTTCCGTCGATGTTGCCCCCTGGACAAGATTATCCCCCTTTCTTTTGCGTTGGATTCTTCCAGCCTAGTCTTGCTCAAGGTACTCTCTCCTGAAGGAGGCTAGTCTTTGCTATAAACTATCACCAGAGATGACCAGAAAGAGACGTCGTTGGCTCGAGCCTTAAAATGAATCATCTTGAGCAGCTAATCTCATTGACGAGATTAGAAAAAATGTGATCAGCGATCTTGAATAAGAAAGAAACGGCAGTGTTTGTCTTTTTGAAGATACAAACTCTTTTTTAAAATTATTCTTATCTGCTAATATATCGAATATAACCGTAAGACGGCAACTGTAAGGACAACCAATGCCGACTTTTTCAACTGTTTTTAGCTCCGCGTTCGCAAAATTCTTTTGAATGAATTCATCGGAGTGGAATCCAGCACCACGTACGTCACAGGAAACGCGTGGTACAGACTTCTTGTGGCATCAAGCAATGAAAGGAACAGCAAGTACTGGATCCTCACTGACTCAGTGAATAGCGATTTTGGCACTCGACACGGGATTTGAAGTGTCTAGTGAGACGATTAACATGTCTGTGTGTCAGTCACGCGTACTTACTTATGTTGTGGTAAATCTGCATGATGCAACATCTCCTCAATGCATAGCGCTAAATTATTTAAAACAATAGTAGAATAGATTACACAATCACGCGACTTAATATCTTAATTATTTAATGTATACTCAGTGTCACCCTGTTTGCTCCTCAACCTGCGTTCCCACGGCCTGACGTGAATGTTAATACTAGGATAATTTTGAGACATTGATTGAACCAAATAGTATCCTGTATCGAATAAAGACGAAGACTGTTTGCCTCCTGAGAACTGACAACTGCAGGTCCTTCGTTGTAAACAAATTTTCCTTCAATTACATTGAATGTTTAAGGTGGATTAGCAATATGTTCACATCCGGAATAATTAGAAATGGCATCTTTAAATTACACCTTGTATCTAAAAATGTCCCGGCATAAAGTATGGGTGTGCTGTTGAAGCTTTTGTATACACACATGTATGATGTTCGATCTCCACAGAATCTGTTATCCACTGAAATCATGCATGTGTATCCCCCCCCCCCTTACCTCCGTCCTTAAAAAAACGCAAACAAAGAAAATTATAAGTCATGATTTGCCTATCGAAAAAAGTATTTAATCTTCACTGGGACACAAGAACTTTGTGAAACCAGTAACCGCGCTCGCCATTTTCGAAACCGATATCATACGTTATTTTTATTGTTAATCAAAATATGACATTTTACACAGATCGAGACAGTCAGTGTTCATCCGAGACCACGCCAGCGGTCGAGGTGAACATTGACTGTCTAGATCTGTGTATATAAAATGTCCTATTGTGGTCAAAAATACACAAACATTTATGTATCGACCGATTTTAGTTATAATTCCTGTTATTTGTTTAAGATTGAACGCACACAAACATGCACTTTTTTTGACTAATTAATACAAACTCTGCCTCTCACAGATACCTATCAATCTGTCGCGCCAACCAGTTAATCCAAGTATTCTTCTTTTATTCTGCGTTCGTGGGCTGCATGGAAACCCCTCGTAGACTCGTGTTTTGCAGGAGCGGTTTTTTCGTGTAAGACTGGCTTGGTTTTTTTTCGACATTTAGGCAGCCATATTTCAAAAACAGATACTCCTCCGAAAACGGCGTATGGCTGCCTAAATGGCGGGGTAAAAAACGGTCATACACGTAAAATTCCACTCGTGCAAATGTAACCGTGTGCCGAAACACTACGATCACCTCGGGAAGCGAAGTGCAATCAAACAGGATTGAAAATGTTAGGGCTAATTTCTTAGCCCTATAAAAACTGTTATGCAAACCCGAAGGTTTCCATGAACATACAGACAATCGGAAACCACCAGACCCCATCACAAACAGAACTCTACAATCCACAGGTGTTGACTTTAAAGGCCAACAACTCGGGTGCAGAGTCTGCTGTGAAAGGAGCGGTAGCCTCCCCTGTCACAATCGCCCCCGCTTGAAATGAACTTCGTCCCGAAGTTCCGAACCGGGGGACCACTGTCCATCCCAAGTTCGCAGAATGGGAACAGCACGAAAAATGTTCAGTGGTCATATTATGCCATTACCTGAACATATCATGCCGAGTCCCATCCCTGCTCGCAAGCGCCAGATGTAACCGAGTGCCGAAACACTACGATCACCTCGGGAAGCGAAGTGCAATCAAACAGGATTGAAAATGTTAGGGCTAATTTCTTAGCCCAAAAAAACTGTTATGCAAACCCGAAGGTTTCCATTAACATACAGACAATCGGAAACCACCAAACCCCATCACAAACAGACTTCTACAATCCACTGGTGTTGACTTTTAAAGGCCAACAACTCGGGTGCAGAGTCTGCTGTGAAAGGAGCGGTAGCCTTCCCAGTCACACAAAAAACACGAGTGTACGTGGGAGTTTCAGCCCACGAACGCAGAAGAAGAAGAAGAAAAACAGATAGACGGCTAACGTTCCAAAATGCAGAATCAAAAAACATTGAATGTTTATGGTGGAGTAGCAATATGTTCACATCCGGAATGATTGGAAATTACATCTTCAAATTACACCCTGTATCTAAAGTGGCCCTGTATGAAGTATGGGTAAATAACAAATAACCTACTATTCTTGTTTTTTTTATGCAGACATACTCCGTTTTCGGGGGATGCGTGCTGGGCGTTTTCGTGTTTCTATGACCCGCCGAACTCTGACACAGATTACATGATTTTTACCGTGCGTACTTTATCTTGTGCGTGTGTGTACACACGAATTAAGGGGGACAAGGCACCATATAAAGCAGGTAAGCCTTGGCCCCCGCCAGTACCACGCCAAACTGACGAACAAAAACTCGCGGGATTCCCTCCAAAGTGATATAACGATACAACATTGTCAGCCCTGAAGGTAAGAAGAACAAGTCGCGTGAAGCGATATAAAAACATTTAGTCAAGCTGTCAGCATCAATGTAACAGATTAACACCAAAAAACAGTCATCGCCGAGACCCATTCTGATAATCCTCGCTCCACGGCTATCGCCAGTTGTCTCTCTGACCGGACGCGACAGTCCTACGTCCCTGATATGGCCCTTCGTGGTCGGCTGGGCGTTAAGCAAACAAACAAACAAACAGACAGTCCTACGCGAACCTATCAAAACCAGAATACAGAGTGATCTCCCATATGTTGTTCACGAGCAGTGTTCGCGAGACGAACATGATAGCAGATTGGCCGACTTCGACAGTGATCTCCGTTCTGTTCTTCACAGTTATGATAAAGACATCGTTCTAAGGTCAAAACAAGTCGAAATTTTGGGACTGCTGCCGGAAGGAGACCGTAATATATGGTTGCATCACTGTCAAAAACATCGTCTGCTCCAGCGAGCGCCGAAACCTAACGGTTGAGTATCACGTGACACTTATGCCATATTTAGAGTTGTTTTCACAGTAAATACATCCGCGAAAAATAGCTCGCTTGAAACTGTCTAAAATAAAAATTCCTCTGTAATTTAAAAATTACAAAACACCATGAAAAATCATTATCGACGATCGCGAATCTGTTTATATCAATAATACATTACAAAAAGCTCTAAATATGTTTTTAAAAAAATAGGTTGCCTTGCCAGACAAGGAAACTCAAGGCATCCTGTCAGGGAGAGAATGAGCCGAACTCATTTTGACCTGAGGTCAGGATGGCCGAGACCATATTAAGATAGTCTCGACTAACCACACCGAAAAACCGAGACGGGTCACGCTCGTCTCCGCGTAGCGCGCGAACGCAGTACTTACTTAAACCTATTTTTTGTAATTCTGAGCACATTTTTATAGTAAACATGACAAAATGTAGATGTTTTTGAAATCAGGAGAAATTGGGGTATACGATGCAATCATTTTTAAATCTGTTAGTGAAAGTTCGATTTTAAAGACAACTTTAATGAGCAAACTAATTAACAATTTTTTCCGCTGCGGAGCTGAAATTTAATCCCATAGTTCGGACTTTGTCGAAGATTGCTTGGCCAAAATTTCAATCAGTTTGATTGAAAAATGAGGGCGTGACAAAAGCGGCCTCAATCAGTTTTCACACAAAAACGGATATGACGCCATCAAAGACATTTATCAAAAGAATGAGAAAAAATTCCGGGGATATCATAACCAGGAACTCTCATGTGAAATTTCATGAAGATCGGTCCAGTAGTTTTCTCTGCATCGCTCTACACACACACACACGCAAACACGCACATACATAAACAACAAACACAACGACCCTCGTCTCAAATATTGACTAAATGTAAAGAGGTGTACTAGCCTTTGGCGAGTGATTCTGAACATTTACTAGCCAGAGAGCAGACGTTACCAGCCGAAACAACAATTTGTTTCAGCAACTGTACTCGCATTTGGCGAGTAGATAAACATTTCTACTCGCCAGTTACATTTTTCTAAATACTCGCCATTTTCAGGCCTGATTGTATAATATGTATATAAAAGAACAACAACAACTCTCGGGAATCCCCCCAAAGTGATATAACGATACAACATTGTATAATCTTTATTTACGTGCATTGCCACGCCAAAAGAACAACAACTCTCGGGAATCCCCCCAAAGTGATATAACGATACAACATTGTATGATCTGTATTTACGTGCAGTGCGGATTCTTTCGGCACGAAAGGCTCCTTCCAGCCTCATTAGCAGGATGAAGCGGTCCAAGCGGGAGGTTTAATGCGATCAGAGAATAAGCGTGTGTGCAATGAGCAAGAGGTGCGAAAGAGAACGTTGGAACGCACACTGATCGGATGACGTTTAAGTTGATTGATTGATTCCTTGAACGCGCGTGCAGGTTTGCCGTTAAACACCGCTGAGGAAGGCATGCAGGTCTCTGTCTGTCTGTCTGTCTGTCTGTCTGTCCGTCTCTGTCTCTGTCTCTGTCTCTGTCTCTGTCTCTGTCTCTCTGTCTGTCTCTGTCTGTCTGTCTCTCTCTGTCTCTCTCTCCGTCTCTCTGTCTCTCTCTCTGTCTCTCTCTGTCTCTCTCTCTGTCTCTCCCTCTCTCTCTGTCTGTCTGTCTGTATCTCTCTCTCCCTCCCTCTCTCTCTCTCTCTCTCTCTCTCTCTCTCTCTCTCTCTCTCTCTCTCTCTCTCTCTCTCTCTCTCTCTCTCTCTCTCTTAGTCAGGTGATTCAGAGAAGGACGGGGGTAACGAAGGCGAGTCGTGTGAAAGCATTTGCTTTTCTTGTTTTTATATTTAGTCAAGTTTTGACTAAATATTTTAACATCGAGGGGGAATCGAAACGGGGGTCGTGGTGTATGTGCGTGCGTGCGTGTGTGCGTGCGTGTGTGTGTGTGTGTGTGTGTAGAGCGATTCAGACTAAACTACTGGACCGATCTTTATGAAATTTGACATGAGAGTTCCTGGGTATGAAATCCCCGAACGTTTTTTTCATTTTTTTGATAAATGTCTTTGATGACGTCATATCCGGCTTTTCGTGAAAGTTGAGGCGGCACTGTCACGCCCTCATTTTTCAACCAAATTGGTTCAAATTTTGGTCAAGTAATCTTCGACGAAGCCCGGGGTTCGGTATTGCATTTCAGCTTGGTGGCTTAAAAATTAATTAATGACTTTGGTCATTAAAAATCTGAAAATTGTAAAAAAAATTAAAAATTTATAAAACGATCCAAATTTACGTTTATCTTATTCTCCATCATTTGCTGATTCCAAAAACATATAAATATGTTATATTCGGATTAAAAACAAGCTCTGAAAATTAAATATATAAAAATTATTATCAAAATTAAATTGTGCAAATCAATTTAAAAACACTTTCATCTTATTCCTTGTCGGTTCCTGATTCCAAAAACATATAGATATGATATGTTTGGATTAAAAACACGCTCAGAAAGTTAAAACAAAGAGAGGTACAGAAAAGCGTGCTATCCTTCTTAGCGCAACTACTACCCCGCTCTTCTTGTCAATTTCACTGCCTTTGCCATGAGCGGTGGCCTGACGATGCTACGAGTAAAATGGTATTGCGTTCAGTTTCATTCTGTGAGTTCGACAGCTACTTGACTAAATATTGTATTTTCGCCTTACGCGACTTGTTCTTTTCTGCGCATAATACCTATTATATTTTCCAATTATAAGGTTTTGCGCCATAAAAATACCCATACTATTTTAACTATTGAAATAAAATGATTAAACATCAGTCTGAGTGGGGGTGGTGGATATGGAGGCTGGTTGGTGTATCAGTGTGTGTGTGTGTGTGTGTGTGTGTGTGTGTGTGTGTGTGTGTGTGTGTGTGCAGGTGTGCTTGCGTGTTTGCGTGCTTGCTTTGGTGTGTGCGTGCCCACGTGCGGGTATGTTTGTCCAGAGATACTGTAGCAAGCTCGCTTCAGATCTCTGGTTTTTCCATGATCCGTCCACTCTTCCTTCAACGAATCTGTTACGAAACGGGCGTAGCGTGCTAATTAATCTAAGCTTAGTTAATCCTTCGTTTCAACTCGACATGTTATACTATGCACGCACATCATCTGCATAATATTACTGACACGGTGCAAATCCATTAATATGTTGTTCGTAAGTGATGTAAAGCGATGAATTAGGGGGACAAAGTCGAAAGTTTATTTTATAAAAGACTTACATGAAACACCTGAAAAATACGAAAGACTCGGCAAGCTTTGACCCCTTATCAAAGAAAGTCTCTCGGGATTTTTCAAGTTTTTTTTACCTTATCTATTTTTTTTTTTTTATTATTATTTTTTTTTTACCTTATCTATTTTTTTTTGGGGGGGGGGTGAGTAGCTTATTAGGGGCTGGGTTTTCTTAGCCAAAGTATTTAAATCAAGAAAAGAAAATGAACAACCTGGGTGCTGTCTGTGCACATTGGACATTTTCTATGAATTATTTTTAGGAAAAAAAGCGGCTGATTTAAGACATTAATTTCTTACAATTTTAAACTAACCACTGCAAGCCTGTGATCGGTGTTTGTCGAATTGGATCCACTTGTATTTTGGGTAATACCGGTTAAGAAAAAACAAGTCGCGTAAGGCGAAAATACAACATTTAGTCAAGTAGCTGTCGAACTCACAGAATGAAACTGAACGCAATGCCATTTTTCAGCAAGACCGTATACTCGTAGCATCTTCAGTCCACCGCTCATGGCAAAGGCAGTGAAATTGACAAGAAGAGCGGGGTAGTAGTTGCGCTAAGAAGGATAGCACGCTTTTCTGTACCTCTCTTTGTTTTAACTTTCTGAGCGTGTTTTTAATCCAAACATATCATATCTATATGTTTTTGGAATCAGGAACCGACAAGGAATAAGATGAAAGTGTTTTTAAATTGATTTCGACAATTTAATTTTGATAATAATTTTTATATATTTAATTTTCAGAGCTTGTTTTTAATCCAAATATAACATATTTATATGTTTTTGGAATCAGAAAATGATGGAGAATAAGATGAACGTAAATTTGGATCGTTTTATAAATTTTTATTTTTTTTTACAATTTTCCGATTTTTAATGACCAAAGTCATTAATTAATTTTTAAGCCACCAAGCTGAAATGCAATACCGAAGTCCGGGCTTCGTCGAAGATTACGTGACCAAAATTTCAACCAATTTGGTTGAAAAATGAGAGCGTGACAGTGCCGCCTCAACTTTCACGAAAAGCCGGATATGACGTCATCAAAGACATTTATCAAAAAAATGAAAAAAACGTTCGGGGATATCAATCCCAGGAACTCTCATGTAAAATTTCATAAAGATCGGTCCAGTAGTTTGGTCTGAATCGCTCTACACACACACACAGACAGACAGACAGACACACACACACACACACACACACACACACACATACACCACGACCCTCGTCTCGATTCCCCCCTCTACGTTAAAATATTTAGTCAAAACTTGACTAAATATAAACAAGTCGCGTAAGGCGAAAATACAATATTTAGTCAAGTAGCTGTCGAACTCACAGAATGAAACTGAACGCAATGCCATTTTTCAGCAAGACCGTATACTCGTAGCATCGTCAGTCCACCGCTCATGGCAAAGGCAGTGAAATTGACAAGAAGAGCGGGGTAGTAGTTGCGCTAAGAAGGATAGCACGCTTTTCTGTACCTCTCTTTGTTTTAACTTTCTGAGCGTGTTTTTAATCCAAACATATCATATCTATATGTTTTTGGAATCAGGAACCGACAAGGAATAAGATGAAAGTGTTTTTAAATTGATTTCGACAATTTAATTTTGATAATAATTTTTATATATTTAATTTTCAGAGCTTGTTTTTAATCCAAATATAACATATTTATATGTTTTTGGAATCAGCAAATGATGGAAAATAAGATAAACGTAAATTTGGATCGTTTTATAAATTTTTTTTTTTTTTTACAATTTTCAGATTTTTAATGACCAAAGTCATTAATTAATTTTTAAGCCACCAAGCTGAAATGCAATACCGAATCCCGGGCTTCGTCGAAGATTACTTGACCAAAATTTGAACCAATTTGGTTGAAAAATGAGGGCGTGACAGTGCCGCCTCAACTTTCACGAAAAGCCGGATATGACGTCATCAAAGACATTTATCAAAAAAATGAAAAAAACGTTCGGGGATTTCATACCCAGGAACTCTCATGTCAAATTTCATAAAGATCGGTCCAGTAGTTTAGTCTGAATCGCTCTACACACACACACACACACACGCACGCACACACGCACATACACCACGACCCTCGTTTCGATTCCCCCTCGATGTTAAAATATTTAGTCAAAACTTGACTAAATATAACAAGTCGCGTAAGGCGAAAATACAATATTTAGTCAAGTAGCTGAGGCTCACAGAATGAAACTGAACGTAACGCAACGCAGCAAGACCGTATACTCGTAGCATCGTCACTCCACCGCCCGTGGCAAAGGCAGTGCCCGTGGAATTGACAAGAAGAGCGGGATATTCGTTGCGCTGAGAAGGATAGCACGCTTTTCTGTACCTCTCTTCGTTTTAACTTTCTGAGCGTGTTTTTAATCCAAACATATCATATCTATATGTTTTTGGAATCAGGAACCGACAAGGAATAAGATGAAAGTGTTTTTAAAACGATTTCGAAAAAAAAATTTTGATAATAATTTTTATATATTTAATTTTCAGAGCTTGTTTTTAATCCGAATATAACATATTTATATGTTTTTGGAATCAGCAAATGATGGAGAATAAGATAAACGTAAATTTGGATCGTTTTATAAATTTTTAATTTTTTTTACAATTTTCCGATTTTTAATGACCAAAGTCATTAATTAATTTTTAAGCCACCAAGCTGAAATGCAATACCGAACCCCGGGCTTCGTCGAAGAGTACTTGACCAAAATTTCAACCAATTTGGTTGAAAAATGAGGGCGTGACAGTGCCGCCTCAACTTTCACGAAAAGCCGGATATGACGTCATCAAAGACATTTATCAAAAAAATGAAAAAAACGTTCGGGGATTTCATACCCAGGAACTCTCATGTCAAATTTCATAAAGATCGGTCCAGTAGTTTAGTCTGAATCGCTCTACACACACACACACACACACACACGCACAGACAGACAGACACACATACACCATACCCTCGTTTCGATTCCCCCTCGATGTTAAAATATTTAGTCAAAACTTGACTAAATATAAAAAGGATGTGTCTTTGATTTTTGTACTTCAGAACGCCGTAAATGTTTCGGCATTTTTTTTTTTCTTAAACGTGTACTATCTAAGGAGCCTTTTTATATTTAGTCAAGTTTTGACTAAATATTTTAACATCGAGGGGGAATCGAAACGAGGGTCGTGGTGTATGTGCGTGTGTGCGTGTGTGCGTGTGTGCGTGTGTGCGTGTGAATGTGTGTGTGTGTAGAGCGATTCAGACTAAACTACTGGACCGATCTTTATGAAATTTGACATGAGAGTTCCTGAATATGAAATCCCCGAACTTTTTTTTCATTTTTTTGATAAATGTCTTTGATGACGTCATATCCGGCTTTTCGTGAAAGTTGAGGCGGCACTGTCACGCCCTCATTTTTCAACCAAATTGGTTCAAATTTTGGTCAAGTAATCTTCGACGAAGCCCGGACTTCGGTATTGCATTTCAGCGTGGTGGCTTAAAAACTAATGAATGACTTTGGTCATTAAAAATCGGAAAATTGTAAAAAAAAATAAAAATTTATAAAACGATCCAAATTTACGTTTGTCTTATTCTCCATCATTTGCTGATTCCAAAAACATATAAATATGTTATATTCGGATTAAAAACAAGCTCTGAAAATTAAATATATAACAATTATTATCAAAATTAAATTGTCGAAATCAATTTAAAAACACTTTCATCTTATTCCTTGTCGGTTCCTGATTCCAAAAACATATAGACATGATATGTTTGGATTAAAAACACGCTCAGAAAGTTAAAACAAAGAGAGGTACAGAAAAGCGTGCTATCCTTCTTAGCGCAACTACTACCCCGCTCTTCTTGTCAATTTCACTGCCTTTGCCATGAGCGGTGGCCTGACGATGCTACGAGTAAAATGGCATTGCGTTCAGTTTCATTCTGTGAGTTCGACAGCTACTTGACTAAATATTGTATTTTCGCCTTACGCGACTTGTTGTTTTTTTGGCGAATAGGACCGTACAAAGTTCAAAGGACATTTTGCTGGGCTGTTATTTAGATCTCCCTGTAATGATTTGATCTAAATGCTTTATAACTAAGCTCATTAATTGAATCTCCTGTGTCATGACAAGTGCACGTCTTGGCTACATGTAGTGTATCTAGATCTCTCTCTCTACTACGTATTGCAAGACCGTTTCTTTTTACTTTACGCAAGGTCTCCGTAAGTTTTCACTAAATCATGTGAACGTCAGTGAATCGGTGTACTCCCGGTTGACCGTATCTCGTTTCTCCGTATATCGTTTCTCCGTTTCCTATTTCACCGTATTCATTCACTGGAACGTACTAGTAGTGCCGTTTGACCGTATAGTTCTCACTGCCTTATTGTATAAGGAATCAAGAGAGAGAGAAATAGCCATCGAGTACCTGCACGCAATCAAACCCAGACCCGTAATTGGATCTGTTTTGATGATTTGCGTGAATTTTGTAACGACGCCGTGACATCTGAGTCATCTCTGCCGCAAGATACTTCACGTTGGGAGGGGGGGGGGGGGGGGGGGTGGACAACACATCGCAAAAAACAAAATGAATCATATATATTCAAAATCAGAACCATACCTAAAACAGGCATCTACCTATATTGTTGACATTGCTGTGCTTTTTAATATCGGTACAACATTTTCTAATAAGAATATTGTTCTACTTCTAGTCAACGATAGGACTAAAATCAGAATCGTGCCATAATCGTTTGTGAGCGTGATTTTGTGTACACACACACACACACACACACACATATACACTCCCACACACACACACATACACACACACACAGACACACACACACACACACACACACACACACACACACACACAACAACAACAACAACAACAACACACACAACAACACACACTGCAGATTTGTAAACCAAACCAGAATCCGCACAAACCCAAAATTAGCCCCATTCAACACAAAATCCAAACCAGAACCGGAATCGGTTGGCCTTTGACACCACGCGCGTGATGAGCGATGAGAAGCGAGGAAAACCAACACAGACCTCGAGGGACAGGGGAACCGATACGGGGGCCGGCCGGCCACTCGGGGGCTCGAAAGGGGCGGTCGGGTGGGTAATGACTGTTCATTTGCCGCTAATGAACTCGGCCCGAGGGGGGTTGGGACGATCAGGGGCGACAACAACCCACTACATCATCTCCCCTTTTTCTCCCCCCTTGCGACTCTCCAACGGGCCTGGTGTGGAGGTGAGAAGGGTTAGGAGTGAAAATATCAAATTTCCTATCCAAAGCGATCTTTATGAGTGCGAGAGGGGAGAAATTTCATCATCCATTTTCACAGCAAAAGTGAATGAATTCTCGCTCTTCGTTAAGCTGCGCTCCTCCTCCTTCTTCTGTTCGTTTGAGGGGTTTGTGCGAGACTGATGGTGGTGGGGGACGCAGGGGAGGGGGGGGGGTGTGTGGAGGAGGATTGGAGAGGGAAATGGCTGTGGATTCTTCCTACTCATTTATCATTCTGGGTGAAAATACTCGTTAAGCTGATATTGAAGAATGTATAAAGAGAGAAGCAGATATGTGTGCAACATAGCCATTCATTTTTCTGCCATTTTTGTACCTTGTTATTTATTGATCTATTTATTTATTGATATTTGTATTGATCTGTTTATTGATCTATTAATTGATCTATTAATTGATCTATTATCATTTATCTATGTATTTATCTATTTATGTATCTACTTATGTTTCTTCTTATTCCTTTACTAACGTAGGGGAAGGGCCCCTAATATGGACCACTTTTTGTTTATTGCTGATAACTAGCTTGTTTTCTTGCGAAGAAGTTTCATTTTGTGGTTGGTAGTCCTTCTCTCTTAGTTTAACCGTTAGGCCTAATTAGAGTGAAATAGCTTTGATAGACAGTCAGCAAAAATTAAATACAGAAAAAATCACAAATGGTCCATATTTGGAGCCTGGGCGCCCAATATGGACCAGTGAAGCGGCCTTCACGAATCACTGTAAAAAGCCCTCTAAACTTCAAAATAACATGATACAACTTAGTGTGCAAGTCAGACAAATTCAAATATGCTTTAGATTTAGCTGTTTCGGGTTGATGAGAGCATTATTTGAAGCACACCAGGAAACTGAAGAAGCTTATCAAAAACAGAGTGAAAATAAGTGAAATTATCAACTTCCACAAAAAAAGACTATTTGTTATATTTTTTTGAAATCTCGAGGGCTAGTTATAGGTTATTTTCAGCAAGCTTCTTAATGAATTAATGAAAATAGCCTTTAGCTTTTATTTTCTTCGATTTGTTGAAGGTGGTCCACATTAGGGGACTCACACATACTTTGAGGTTTTGCTATTATTTTTTGTTTGGAGTAGAAACCCGGGGTGCACACTGCTAAAATGTAACAAATACGGTCTTAGCTGTCATATATAGCCATTTTTGTGTGATAAAAGCTTTTGCTGTGGACAGAAACGAGTCCGTTTTAGGCGGCAAATTTAGAGTGAACGCTGCCAAAAGTCAAAAAAAGCGAAAAAGCCTAACGGTTTGTGTTTCTGCAACTGTTTTGACATGTGCAACTTATCCAGAGATGGTGAATAAAGCGAATGAAATTGTTTTGAGCGCTCTAGCGCCGTTAGTTTGTCAGAACCGGAGGTGGTACATATTAGGAGCCGGTCCATATTAGGAGCCTTTCCCCTACTAACAATGAAGGCAAAGATGAGATATGAGTGAGACAGGGGACGGGTACTTTCTCAGATGCTAGCTGTCCAATGTCAACTTTTTTTCTTTTTCTTTAAACATGAAAGGTAAGTGAATAGAACTGTTCATAGATAGAGAATACTGCATGGCTTGATGTGTTGTACCAGATTTACACTCGTTGCTTTTTCCAATATTGAAAAGCTCGCTTTCGTTTGCATTTCAATATTGTGTTAAACCGACTCGTGTAAATATTTGAAAAGCAACGGGTGTAAATCTGGTACGACACAGCAAGCCATGTATTAGTCTGTTTATCCTACATACTGTACTTGCGTGTCTTTTGTTAAAATCGCCCCGCAGTCGAGGCGCCCAAATTCAAGACACGTCTCATGGAACCTCGATCTCTTCTAAAGCCTCGTGAATACTTGACGTCAAGGCAAAAAGGACGTCACTCTAGAAAGTATAGCGTGACGTGTAAGTTCTCAGAATTCTTCCAGGGGGAAAAGCAAGCACAAAAGTGTTCCTAGAATGACGTTTGTCTCGGTGACTCTGTCATCATGAGCCCTGGAAAATTAGGTCTCTGCCAGACTAGTTTAACACGACCTCATCATTTACATGATATACCCACTAGTGAAGTGAACGATAGTGTTGCCTCATGTGTGGTCTCTCTCACGTATGTAGCAGAATACTAAATATCCAAAAAGTGTATGGTGTTCTGAAAGGCAAAAGGGTGTCTTCACGTTCTCTGTACCACCAACTTCTGCAATAAAACCTTGAAACCTTGAAACCTTACATACAGAAGCAGACCCATAAGGATGTCAAGGAAGATGGTCGGAGGAAGAATCGTGGAGAAGAAGGAGGAGGAGGAAGATGCGAGGAAGAGGTGAAAAAGGAGGGCCCGGGTATGGGGGCGCTAAAGAGTCTTCTCGGTGGGCCGCGAGAAAAGGTTCTCATTTGGGCCTTTGTCCAGGAGGTGGGAGACACGAGGGGCGGTCTGAAAGTTTTTCAATGCGGTCTCCGCCTTGTCGGCAGTGAGCCACTTGAGCACACAATGTTTGGACAGATGGGACTGCCGTGTTCCTCGTCCTTCCGGCCCTCCCACTTTCTTTGAGGTCATTTTACTCTTTTTACTCTTCTTTTTCTTCTTCTTCTCGGCTCTCGCACTCTCTGCATCTCTGCTGCCGACTCTTCACTTCACTGTCTTTTTCTTGTGTAAAACCTCTGTCTGTCTATCAGTCTGTCTGTCTGTCTGTCTGTCTGCCTGTCTGTCTTTGTGTGTGTATCCCTCTCTCTGTCTCTTTGTCTCTGTCTGTCTGTCTGTCTGTCTGTCTGTCTGTCTGTCTGTCTGACTGTCTCTCTCTCTCTCTCTCTCTCTCTCCCTCTTTCTCTCTCTCTCTCTCTCTCGCTCTCCCTCCCTCTCTCTCTCTCTCTCTCCCTCTTATTCTCTCTCTCTCTCTCTCGCTTTCCCTCCCTCTCCCTCCCTCTCTCTCTCTCTCTCTCTCTCTCTCTCTCCCTCTTTCTCTCTCTCTCTCTCTCTCTCTCTCTCTCTCTCTCGCTCTCCCTCCCTCTCTCTCTCTCTCTCTCTCTCTCTCTCTCTCTCTCTCTCTCTCTCTCTCTCTCTCTCTCTCTCTCTCTCTCTCTCTCTCTCTCTCTCTCTCTCTCACTTCTATCTGTCTGTCTGTCTCATTGTCTGTGCTACTCTCGTGCAAACATCACAATCGCAGCTAACAGTACTTAGTAGAAACCACTAGCCTGCACATCATGTTGGTGTTGCCTTTTTCTTTTTAAACAGAATTCAAGAAGGAAAACATCCCCCCCCCCCCCAAACAAAAAAAAACAGTGACTTCAGCTGCTGATATCTATACCCGCCACACAACAAACCCCATCCGCATCCCCATTTTCTCCCACTCCTTTATGCTTTCTTGTGCTTCCACCTTCTATCTATCTGTCTGTCTCCCAAAATAAAATGAAATTATTCTTTGCGGATGATACGACGTTTTAGCAACCAATAATATTTCCTTCTCTTTTTTCTTATGAAGGTCGCACAAGACAGGAGGAACCGTGAACTCTCTCTCTCTCTCTCTCTCTCTCTCTCTCTCTCTCTCTCTCTCTCTCTCTCTCTCTCTCTCTCTCCCCCCCCCCCCCCCGCATCGTCGTCATTTTTGACTACCTCCCTGCCTCCCCCGTTCTCTCCTTTACTCCACCCCCACCCCCCCCCCCTCCCCCGAACCCCCATCTCCGCAACCCCAAAGCAGGCAAAGGGCGAGGGGCGGGAGGGACGTAGCGGGCCCCACGCGTGTCTTGAAATGGATCGCCTGTCAATCTACGCCTGTCGCCTTGGTCGCTGTGCAGATGCGAGTCTTGTGTCGCACGTGAAACACGCAGACACACAGGGACGTCTTCCACACCTCGCCTTCGTCCTTCCTTCCGCCTTTGTACGGCAGGCCCACAAGTACCAAAAGTCTTGTTTTCTGAACATTTATTCCGTGTTGCAAAAACATGTATGCCTGTTAAGATAATAACAGTACGTGAAGATGATGCCCCATGGATGACTGAACATATTTTACAATTACGAAACGCAAAAAATTGTATACATCAAGTTGCTAAGCGCTTAAATACACCTGAGCAGTGGGCATTATTCCGCCTGACTAGAAATCAGTATACAGATGAAATTCGTAAAAGAAAAAGAGATTATTTTCTAGAACTTGATGAGAGGATAAATTGTAAACAGAACTTCGGAAGCAAAAATTGGTGGCAACTTGTTAATTCCTTCTTGAAGAAAAAAGGTGTTGCATGTAACGAAATTCCACCGCTAGAAGATAATGGAAAAATTATTGATAACATTTGTGAAAAAACGATTTTGTTTAATAATTATTTTGAAAGCCAGTCTAAAGTTGAAAATCCAGACGATCCCCTGCCCGAGGCAAATTGGTGTAATACATCTTTATCGACTTTTGAATTAACAGAAGCTGAAGTTGTCCAAGTGTTAAGGAATTTAAATTTATCCAAGGCCGTGGGCCCTGACGGAATACATAATAAATTGCTTGTAGATGGATTACCTGTTATCGTTCCACCGCTTACAGTTCTCTTTAACAGATCCTTGTCTGAGGGTGTTTTTCCAGTTGTCTGGAAAACTGCCCACATTACGCCCATTTTTAAGAAAGGCGATAGGAGTGCTTGTTCCAACTACCGTCCAATCTCTTTGCTGAGTTGTATTGGGAAGGTGCTTGAAAAATGTATACAAATCCGTGTGTTTGGTTATTTGAAAAATTATGATTTGATTACACACTGCCAATCTGGTTTTATTGCTGGTGATTCGACTGTTTATCAACTATTGAGTATATATGATGATTTTTGTGTTGCACTTGATAAAAACATTATGTCACAGGCAATATTTTTTTATGTATCCAAAGCTTTTGATAAAGTCTGGCATCGCGGTCTGCTCCACAAGCTTGAGGCGATAGGTATAAGAGGTCCCTTGCTTGTTTGGTTTGAACATTACTTGAGCGATCGCAGACAAGCAGTAGTATTGAAAGGAACCAAATCAAGTTATGCTACCCCTTCTGCTGGTGTCCCTCAGGGTTCTGTCTTAGGACCTCTTTTATTTCTCATTTATATTAACGATATTGGTGTTGGTCTTGAATCAGTGTTGAAACTCTTTGCAGACGATACGAGTATGTATTTAAGTTTAGATAACGATGATGTACGAGCAGAGATTTTGAATTCTGATTTGGATAAAATTCGCACATGGGCTTCTAAATGGAAAGTCACTTTTAATTGTCAAAAGACAGAATTGTTGGACATTTGTAGGCAACAAAATGTTTTACTTCCACCATTGTATTTCGAAGATGCACACTTAGTTGATGTTGAAAATCACAAGCACCTTGGCGTCATTCTACAAGGTAATTGTAAATGGGATTCCCACATAAAAAGTCTAATTGCTAAATGTAGAAAGTCAATTGCGTGTTTTGGTTTATTCAAGCATCGTTTAAACAGAAAATCACTTGAAGTTATATATAAATCCTTTATGTTACCATTGTTTGATTATGCGGACGTTATCTGGGATAACTGTACACAGTGTTTGGCAGACGAGTTGGAGACATTGCATCTCGATGCAATCCGAATCATTGTAGGTGCAGTACGTGGCACAAGCCACCAAAAACTGTATAACGAATCGGGTTTTGTGCCCCTGAAAGAAAGGCGACGTCGTCATAAACTTTTGCTGTATTATAAAATTGTAAATCGTTTAACCCCAGAATATTTATATTCCAAACTGCCGGTCCTGGTTTCCGATGTAAATCCTTACCACAGACGACGCCCTCTTGAACGTAAGTTTCCATTGTGCAGAAGTGAGTTATATAAATCTTCATTTTTTCCTTCAACGACAGCTTTGTGGAATAATCTTCCAGAAAATATACAACAAACGCAGTCAGTTGGTGAATTTAAAAGGTATTTGACCGATGGAGATGTTGTTGTTCCACAGTATTATTATTTAGGCAACCGCCAGGGACAGGTACTTCACAGCAGGTTGAGATTAAACATGAGCGATTTGCAACAAGACTTAGTTAACCGACACCTCTCTGATAATTTAGAATGTACGTGTGGAGCATGCCCGGAAGATTCTGAACATTTCTTGTTACACTGTCCAAAATTTAAAGAACATAGAACCATTTTATTCAATAGTCTGCCAACACACGTTCTGGACTGCAAAACACTCTTGTTTGGAAATACTGATTTAACTATATCTTTGAACACGAAAATATTCTCTGTTGTACAAGACTATGTTATGTTAACTAATCGCTTCGGCTGATATTATATTAACTGTGCAATTGATGTAGCCAGGCATTCTCTCCCTCCCTCTCTCTCTCTCCCTCTCCCTCTCCCTCTCTCTCTCTCTCTCTCTCTCTCTCTCTCTCTCTCTCTCTCTCTCTCTCTATCTTTACCCTATTTGTATAAAATATAATTAAAGATTATCAAGATAAGTGTTGAAGCTATCACTTGTTCGTCATGTTTTGCTATCTGAATGTGTATTGATTATAAGTTCAAGAACGTGTCCATAAGCAATCTGCTTGTTAACGTTCTCAATGTTGTTATTGTTTGAAACGTGTGTATGAGAATTTGAATAAACACGCTTAAACCAAGTACCAAAAGTGAAAATTCGTAAAGTTTACAGGGATATTATTATTATTTCTGTCTTTCTTTTTCTTTTTCTGTTTTGCTTTTGTTGGTAATAGACGATTTTCATAAATAACTCTGTCGTGTTTATGGGTGGTGAAAGAGTGAATACCGTTGCTTCCAGTGAGACAATAAATCCACACGTGCTCCTTGTCCACGTCAGTGTTTCAAACACACCCCTCTCTGGTGATTTGCCCGGGGATTGTTTGGTTTAAACATAAGTTTATTTTAACAAAGGTTACAATCATGACATGTATACAAAGTTCACAGAAACAGCAACAAGCTAGAAGCTTATAGTGGTGTTCCTGCATGACAGTACAACATAAGGCGGTAACGGCTGAAAAATTTGTCTCAATAAACCAAATCTATTAATAACGTAATGAACGTTGCATAATGATGATAAAGAAGACAGTAAAGGAAGGAAGGAGGGAAAGAAGATGAATAAAAGAAGAGGGATGGGTAGGAGATGTGCAGAAGTTAAAGTTGTTGTCCGGCTTGTAGAGCATTTATTCTGATTTACCCAAAGCGGCCTGAACGTTTAATGAACGAGTGTACGGTGGAAAAAAAAAATTTCCTGTTCAAATCTGGGGAATACTGTCTGTCTCCGTTTAAAAGGTGGCGGAGGTGAATTATGTGATTGGGGAGGGTACAGTTTAAATGAAAAGCAAGCAAACATGAAAAGAAAATTGAATGAAAAGCAAGGACATCCACTGTTTCACCCCCCAAACCCGACATAGTTATTTTTGGAATTCTTCTACATGTTGTATTATCTTTGAGCACATTGCTCAATTGTCTATATATTGTAAGATAATAGTTACTATTTTTACACACACCCACACACACACACACACACACACACACACACACACACACACACACACACACACACACACACACACATGCACACACACACACATGCGCACACACACATGCACACACACACACACATGCACACACACACACACACACACACACACACACACACATGCACACCCACTCACGTGCATACACAAACAAGCACACGTGCGCAAAGTTTGATATCAAAGAGATGCTCTAAAATATTAATCACAGAGAAGAGAGAAAGTAGAATTTGCCAGGAATTCGTGGGTTTTGTTTTAAGAATTACCAGTCGTTGCCGTATTTACATCAAGTTTTTCTCAGCACTCTGGCAAAGTTTAAATTCCATGCAAGGTATGGGAGATTCTGCATAGGTTTTTTTTCTTCTCATAAGCAGATTTTTGTTGCAAAAGATCATCATAGTGCTCGTTGAACGTGTCACTGTTGACGCGTGTATGCTTCTATACTCGTCTTCTACCACCCTGGCCGCAAAGACGCGAAGAAAGCTGCAGACGATGAGAAAATATGGCACGGCATTCGGTCGTTACAGTGCGTGTTACTGGCTGTCGTCGCCGAGAATGGCGATGGTCACTGGGGAAATACGGCAACAAACAGCAGCGACAACGGCGGAGAAACAAATAAATATTCCTAGGGAAGGGTGTGGGCGAGCTAGCGAGAAAAGCTCGGACATAGAGAACAGATCTTTTTTTACAGAGAGGAGGGTCGGGGGCACACAGACAGACAGATAGACAGACGGGGACTGAGAGCCAGACAAAGACAGACAGACAGATAAACAAAAACAGAAAGAGAAGGATTAAGCGAGTTAGCGAGAACAGTTCGGACGTGGAGAACAAGTAAGCTCTTGGCAGAGACAGACAGACAAACAGACAGACATAGGCAGATAGACAGACACACAGACAATTACACTGACACAGCCAGACAGACAGACACAGCCAGACAGACAGACAGACAGACAACAAGTAGAAACCTTTTATGACTTTGTTTTCTTTCTCGTCTACGACCGTTGTTCATTCTTGTCACATGGGCAGCCACATGCCGTCTTTGGGGGATCATGCGACAGCGGAGGATGAGGAAGAAGAACGATCACCATTACTGAACTTTGCGATCAAATACACCCTTTGGCGGGAATGTAGCTCGGTCGGTAGCGCGCTGGATTTGTATCCAGTTGGCCGCTGTCAGCGTGAGTTCGTCCCCACGTTCGGCGAGAGATTTATTTTTCAGTCAACTTTGTGTGCAGACTCTCCTCGGTGTCCGAACACCCCCGTGTGTACACGCAAGCACAAGACCAAATGCGCACGAAAAAGATCCTGTAATCCATGTCAGAGTTCGGTGGGTTATAGAAACACGAAAATACCCAGCATGCTTCCTCCGAAAACGGCGTATGGCTGCCTAAATGGCGGGGTAAAAAAACGGTCATACACGTAAAATTCCATTCGTGCAAAAAACACGAGTGTACGAGGGAGTTTCAGCCCACGAACGCAAAAGAAGAAGAAAAATACACCCTTTGAGAACAACCTAGGTCAGTCTAACTATCAACACTCTCACACAGGATTCGGAAGTGCATCTGCCCAGGAAAAACAGCGAAACACAATTCAAATAAAGACAAACCGACATCTTCACACAAGCACCACAACCTCACGTGACAAAGCATTCGGGCTTACAAAACTAACAGGCGAAAAACACATATATAAGTGCCACAAACATAAGACAGGCGCTGGCTTTTGGAAAGAAGCCAGTTATGCACAGAGGAGGATTGCCACAAGGTTCAACAAAGACACTGATCGTCACTCTGGGGACCTAACAGTTTCATTGCTGGCACCAATTTGTATTCATTTACAAGGCGAAGAAGGCTTCAACGTGCATAAGCGATTTGCTTTCGGTATTGTTTTACTCTCCCAAGGCTTCTCTGTCGAACTATTTTCCAAAGTAATGGTGGTGTTATGGTGCGTTCATCCTTATTCATTGGTGAATATTTGAGAAATATCTTCGGCAATTGTCTGGGGTCTGGCGAAATTTATTATGTCTGTGGGTTGTTTTTTTTGCAAAGTGTTGTATAATATGTACTGCAACGGAGTATTGGAATAATTCACATAAAAGGAGTGTTTTTCACTTTCCCTTCACAATCGTTGGTCTGTTTTTCTTGGCCGGTGATTTGCAATTTTTTGTTTATGTTATACGTTATGTTATATGAAGTCTTATATCGCGCGCGTATCTCCAGACTCGGACCCAAGGCGCAGGGATCATCTATTTATGCAGTGTGAATTTTTTACACAATACATCACGCATTCACATCGGCCAGCAGATTGCAGCCATTTCGGCGCATATCCTACTTTTCACGGCCTATTATTCCAAGTCACATGGGTATTTTGGTGGACATTTTTTTATCTATGCCTTTACAATTTTGCCAGGAAATCGTGGGATCTTTAACGTGCACACCCCAATGTAGTGTTTGTTTGATAGCTTGATTGCTTGGTTGCTTGCGTGTTTGTTTCTTTGTCAATTTCTTTGTTGATTCGATTGTTGATTTGTTTGTTATTCAAAACAGCTTTAATCAAACCGTTGTCATACATTTTATCTAGCAAAGCCATCTTCTATCGGGCTCTTCGGCTGCTTGTCTATCCGTCCGCCCGTCTATCTGTTTGTTTGTCTGTCTGTCTGTGCGTGGAATAATTGGAATTTGAGCAAGCTTACATAAAAATGTCATTGTGAAGATGCTATCGTTTTGAATATTACCTCAGCCTGGTTGGCAACGACTGAGTGAGTGAATGAGTGTTTGTGTCGGTCCATTTTGTTTTCCTCCTCACTCAATCAAAAACATTCACCGTAAGACACAGATCGTAGCTGAAGCCTCAACCACACCGGAAGAGAAAGCAAGAAGAAAGTCATTTGGAGCGGAGAAAGAAGGGAAAGAAAAATGACAAGCCACCAACACCAGCCAGTTGTCGCCCCTGGGGAACTCTTCGGCGTGTCCGTGGGCCCAGGCTAAACATGGCGGCGGACGTGTGAAAATTTCATCAGTGATTAATGAACTGCGGAGCAAGTACAACGCGCGGAGCTCACCAAGCGAGTTTCTGGGGGAGAAAATATTTGCAAATATGTCACGGGGGCGCCTCTCAGGTTTGAAACCTGGCCCCCTAATTCACCACCCTGGGGACAGGTCCTCAACAGTCTTGGGCCGTCTGCTGTGAGAGGGAGTGTTCTGTCGCGAGCGTACCTCGACCGGTCTCGCCTTGGACCCAGGCGGGTTCAGTTCTGGTTGGGTATGGGGAAAGTTGATTAAACGTCTCCAATGGTAGTGATGGCTGGGTCTGTTGGGTCTGTGCTTGTTTACTGGGCACCATATGTTGGCGTGTGGCATTTTTGTTGTAGCATTGTTGTCTGAGCATGTCGATTAAGATGAAGCTAGAGTAAAGGAAAGGTTCACGAATTGTTGAAAGTTGACTTTATGTTTGTTTGTGTGTTTCTTGCTTTCTTGCTTGCTTTATTTATTTATTTATTCCTATGCTTGCTTGCTTTAGCTGCTTGATTGTTTGCTTGTGATTGTGGAAAGTCGTGTTTTTTTTAATGATTTGTTAGCTTGTTTAGTTAGACGTTTCGGGTGGTTTAGTTATGTAATGTATTTATTCACGGATTAGTTGGTTTATCTCATATTGTGTTGGCTTTCGTTGTGTAATTTAAATATTTGTTTTATTAATTTTCCGTGTACTTTTTTTGAGTAAAGCCTAACAAAAATGTACATTATATTCTACCAATTAATCAGCTGTTAACAAAATGCAGTCGGTCGACTAATGAAATACCTATAAAATTGAATTAAATATTTAGAATTCTCTCATTTTTCACACCAACGCAGTAACGCTGGTTTAGACCATCTTTCAGCATAGAAGAAGGCCATCTGCTAATTAAAGCACAGCCTTTATTACGGATCCTTATAGTAGGGCTACCATATATCTACATATGTCACGATACTGCAACAGAATTACAGTTTTATCAAAAGCATAGAAGAAGGCCATCGCGAAAAACGGAACGCCCTCCCGACTCGCCAGCTTCAACGCACAAGTCAGCTCGTTCCTGAATTCAGTGTGCTGGCTCGTGCAGAGCGCTTTAACTTGGAGAGGAGGGGAGAATGGTTCTCTGGAGAGAATTTCCTGGAGGTCGTTCCCAGGCCGCGACCTACTCGCTATTCATGCCAATTAAGGAGCCATTGTGATTTATTTACATGTCATTATGACAATGTCTCTTTTTTTTATAACACGACTCCCCACCCCCACTGCGTTATGCTCGTTGCGAGTGTGAGCGTTTTCGCTGTGCCGGTGTAACGATGTGAGATTGGCCACTCTGTCACCTTTCCCCCTCGATATATACTCTAGACTGAAATATTGTTTCCTGGTAAAATTAAAGAAGTGAACTTATTCAAGGACGAAAAGCATGTCAGTTCCTTGCATGTGAAGAAAATTCGGGTGGTGAAATTTAATAGATTTCACCCCAAAATTCGATTTCTTACAAAACGTGTGGTTACGTCCCTTGAATGAGAAGGGAAACATTTTAGGATGAATCAAATTTCTAAGTTTAAATCAAAAATATTGGTTGGACACATTTGACCCCATGAATGTAAGGTACTCACGGTCGCTCTCGTCAGTACTATCGAAGGGTGTTTTTATGTTCAGTGTGGAGTTTATACAAGCTCAACGACGACGGGGGGCGGGGGGGGGGGAAAGGTGACAGAGTGGCCAATCTTACATCGCTACACCGGGAAGCCCGGTGATGTCGTGAAAGAATTGGTGAGTGTGGTTCTAGACTTGGTGTCGTTTTGAGAACGGAGCGGGTCGGGAGGATGGGGGGAGAGGGGGAAGGGGGGTCGTTACAAAATGAGATGAGGATTGGATCAGAGTGGGAGCGAGGGACATAGGGGAGGTGGGAAAGTGCGGGGGAGGAGTGGTGACGTGACAGGTTTAATTTCGTGTAATACAGAAGCCACCGCGTGAGGAAGTCAATTTTGGCAGGCCATTGTTGTTCCTCCTCCTTTGGACATTTTATTTTCATGGAAATGATATTGTCTGGGGGTGTAAGAAAACATGTTGTTTTGGGGGGTTGCGAAAGGTTTGTTTGTTTGTTTGTTTGTTTGTTTGTTTGTTTGTTTGTTTGTTTGTTTGTTTGTTTGGTGTGTTTTTTTGGTTGGTTGGTTGTTGTTGTTGTTGTTGTTTTATTTCTTTTTTTTATATATTAATCCTCCTTCGGACCTTTTATCTCATAACAGTATTATTGTCTTGGGATAAGAAAACATGTTGTTTTGGGGATGGGAAAAGGTTTGTTTATTCACTTGTCAGTGTGCTTGTCTGCTTTGTGTTTTTGCTGTTGTTTTTTGTTTTTTGCTTTTTACATAATTTGTTTTTTTCTGTCTTTCTTTCTCACTGGGACCAGGCTGGCTTTGTTTGGTTTTTGTATGTGTTTTTTCTTCTTTGCATTCAATATCACTGCCACCCCCTAAATAACTGGAAAATGTGTGTGTGACGTTTGATGTGAAGAAAGTAAAACTACACGCGACGGTTTAATATGTTAAAAAGATGAGAACGGCTCTTTGTAGTAATTATCAGAAGCGAACCGTTTTTACCGCCTGATTAGATCGAAAGAACAAAGAAACCTCCAAAGGTTTCAATTATAAGCCGGATTTGTCTCGAGATTAAGAGGCAAATCCTGCAGGTGAAACGCAGCAAGTCTTGACGTTAAACCGCCGTTTTTGTCGTAGCTTTTCACCTTCTGATAACCGTTACATAATCCCTTAACCATGTTAACGAGGCACATTAATTCTCGTTTCCTGGTCATCAGGATAATTAGCGAAACACAAGAGCCGACAAGGATGCCTGCACACACAAGTACCCCATACATTTCGCTTTCCTCTGCTCACGACTCTAATCGGATCAGCGTGCAGGCCGCTTTGCAATAAGCTGTGTGTTATTGATGGGTATTGCTACACACGACAGATAATTATCTCTTGTTGTTCGGAGGCAGAAGCTGGAAGGTAGGACAGGTTTAAGCCTGTGATGTAGAGGACACCAGGTACTTAATTAAATTACATCATTAGTCTTTGGATCTGTCGGGTATATTGAAGTTGGTTCCGGCATTAGTCTTGGCCGTCTTTTTGGTCAACAAAATAAAATTCGAACAGAAAAATAAATGGAGAATATGCAATGACTTGCTGTGTGATACCAGGTTAACACGAGTTGTTTTATTGGGTTTTTCAAAATATTGAAATGCTAGTGAGAGCGAGCTTTTTGATATTTGGAGAAAAAACACACGGAATGTAAACCTGATATCACACAGCAAGCCATGTAGAATTCTGTTTATCCTACATTATGTATGTATACTTGCGTGCCTTCTACCTCAAACTTCCTAGTCTACAGGTCCGTCGCATTGAATCGACTTACTTTCGAACTTCAGGCCATTTCACTCGACTAAGCAATCATTTATTCGCATCAGAAGCAGTTTTGACGCGAAAGTCACGGAATAACGGAAAGAAAATCCTGTATTTAAAATCTATGCACAAAAAAAGAAGAAAGGTTTATATCAGGGGGAAAAGGGAAGAGCTCATAAAAAAAATAAAATCCAGTGTTCTTTGAATGTTTATTCGATCTGAAGTCGTATATAAAACAACAACAAGTCGCGTAAGGCGAAAATACAACATTTAGTCAAGCTCAGTCGAACTCACAGAATGAAACTGAACGCATTGCATTTTTTCCGCAAGACCGTACACTCGTAGCATCGTCTGTCCACCGCTCGTGGCAAAGGCAGTGAAATTAACAATCCAGAAAAGCGCGATAGCGGTTGCGCTGAGGAGGATAGCACGCTTTTCTATATCTCTTTTCTTTTTAACTCTCTGAACGTGTTTTTAATCAAAAAATATCATATCTATATGTTTTTGGAATCAGGAACGGACAAGAAATAAGATGAAATTGTTTTTAAATCGATTTCGGAAATTTAATTTTAATCATAATTTTTATATTTTTAATTTTCAGAGGTTGTTTTTAATCCGAATATAACATATTTATTTGTTTTTGGAATCAGAAAATGATAAAAAATACGATAAATGTAATTTTGGATCGTTTTATAAAAAAAATAATTTTAATTACAATTTTCAGATTTTTAATGACCAAAGTCATTAATTAATTTTTAAGCCTCCAAGCTGAAATGCAATACCAAAGTCCGGCCTTTGTCGAAGATTGCGTGGCCAAAATTTCAATCAATTTGATTGAAAAATGAGGGTGTGACAGTGCCGCCTCAACTTTTACAAAAAGCCGGATATGACGTCATCAAAGACATTTATCGAAAAAATGAAAAAATCGTCTAGGGATATCATACCCAGGAACTCTCATGAAAAATTTCATAAAAATCGGTCCAGTAGTTTACTCTGAATCGCTCTACACACACACAGACACACACACATACACCACGACCCTCGTCTCGATTCCCCCCTCTATGTTAAAACATTTAGTCAAAACTTGACTAAATGTAAAAAAGCAGAGAAATAAGGTACGACCATTGTTTAAAAAAAATAGGTAGGGGGTAGAATCCAACAACAACAAAACTAAGACACAATTTTTATCTGTACAACTAGAATCGATCTGAAGCAGCAGTTTTCAAAACAAACCAAAAGGGAAAGAAGAAACACAAGACGCTGAGAAATCTATGCACGCCGTATAGTTATTGAACAAAAAATACGAGGACGGAGAGAAATAATGTTAGTTTCAAAGTTTCCTTTTGCAGCATTTTCCCCTTGACTTAGTCCGAATCTGTCCCTCCTTTATCATTACCCCGCTAATGAAGCCGAGGGAGCCGAGCCAAGACAGCCCCGCTCTCCCCTACACGTCGTCTCGGCCAGCCCAGCAGGTTAGCTCTGAAGCGTAAACAATCACAGAGTCCAGAGCACGCCTTCCGGTCTGCTCCGCAGTCGAAGCCGCTGGAAACCTTCACTGCGGATCTTCATTTGCACGCGACTTCCGCTGGCATCTGTGATGTTAGCCGTGGGGCCGACTTCCGGTTTCAGGCGGTTTTCCCCCTGTTTGCAAAAATCACAATTATTTGCTCCGCTCCCTATCCATGACAAAAAAGAGACGAGTTCCGATGATGCAGCGAGCGAAGGTAGGGAGGTGGTCCCGTCGGGGCTTTTCTACAATTGGTAATTAGTTGAGCTTCTGTAAGCGAGTACGTGGAGTGAAAGAGCGGCGGTAATTAAACGCTTTCATGTCGTTAGGCAAGTGTGCCTTAAGTAAAGGGCCCGCTGAGAATGGGGTATTAATCGGGCTCAAATCATCGGGACCTCCTCCAACGAAGGTTTCCTCTCAGTAATTAGAATGAGGGCGGTTGCAGACAGTGGCAGAAAAAAAAGAAGAGGACAAGACATGTTCTGAAACGTTGGATCACCACTGTGTGTGTATAAACTTGAAACACTTTTATGCGTGTGAGTGTTTCTTTTTTCTCTCTTTCTTCGCTCGTGGTTGCTTCTTCTTTTTTTTTTCTTTTTACGTTCAGACAATAATTGACTGAATGCATGGTGTTAGACTGGGACTCGAGGGGGAGGTGTGTGTGTGTGTGTGTGTGTGTGTGTGTGTGTGTGTGTGTGTGTGTGTGTGTGTGTGTGTGTGTGTGTGTGTGTGTGTGTGTGTCCACAGGCACAAAAATGGTTCAGTTGAGTTTTGTTAATTCTTTTCTAAATCCAAAGATATATAGATATGTCATATTTGATTTGATATTAATCTAAAGGGGCAAAAAAGAAAAAATGGTTTATGCAAGTTAGGTCTTTTTTTTACGCTGCTTTGGTCACCGGGTTTCGGTCAACCAAGACTCAGTCTCGGTGAAGAATTGTAGATTAGTTTTGATGTCTTTGAAATGTTTTGATATCGCTTTACGCAACGTGTTTCTTCTTTTCCTTTTTCTTCTTCTTCTTTGCATTTTCTTTTTTGTTTTTCTTTGGGGTGTTTTAGGGGGCATGGGGGGTTGCTGTTGGTCCTGAGACTTTTTATTTTGAGGTTTGCTACGGTTTTTTGTTTTTTTTAGCTGGGCTAGGTTTATTTTCTTCGTGTTTGATGGCTGGCTCAGACAAGATTCTGTGTGATAAAGGCAGAGTTTGGAGACGTCTTCTTTCACTGTTTGTGGTTTGATATCTGTCTGTTTATCTGTCTGTCTGCTTGTCTGTCTGTCTGTCTATCTGTCTGTCTGTCGGTCGGTCGGTCGGTTGGTTGGTCGGTCGGTCTGTCTGTCTGTTTGTCTGTCTGTCTGTCTGTCCTTCCTTGTTTTTAAAAACATATCACGTGGTTCTCTGCACATTACTGTTTCTTATTTAAAATGGTAGTTGTAATCTTAATGACAAAGCATTCATTAAGTGTTTTTGTTCTCCAGTTTTGTGTTAGTAGATGTCAATATATCGTCCATGCAAAATGTTCTGTTAAAACTAATTGAAGTGATTGAATTTTGCAGTCCCCATAGGTTTTTTTTTAATTCAAACATAGATTTCCAAAATTAGTAGACTAGCAATTCTTTAGGTGATTGTTTTGGGGGTTTTAATCATGTTTTTTTGTCGGATAATTCAATCATAGGTGACATTTATTTTGCACCCCAGTGGCCCGAAATCCCTACGGCAGTCTGGAGGACCTGTAGAGCACAGCCACCAGAAACTGAAGTGTCCATCTTTCGAACGACAAGAATCCAAAAAAAAGAATTTAAAAAAAAAGAAGATAATTCACAGACATGAAAAGAAAAACATTTGGAGCACAACCGACGAAGAAAAAATCAGCAACAACCTCACAGTTATTTTTAACTTTCTCAAAGGACATCAACAAACAAACAAACAAACAAACAAACAAACAAACATTTTAAGGTTTCCGATAGAAAAAACGTGCGAAGAAACAAAATCCAGCAGACGATGGCCGCTGCCCCGTAAAATATAATAAGGAAAGGCAATTTCTCTCGTTTGCACCATATTTCATGTCATGGGTGCGTTCCCAAGGCGACGGCGGCCAAAAACTTTTCGCCACAAAGAACACAGGGCGATCATTTTTATTTCGCAAAGCAAAAACTGAGACACAGCGTCACAGTCTTTTCCCAGAATGTTGCTCCACAAACATGATCACACAGATGAAAAGCACAATAGTTGTGTCTCTGTGCTCTTTTGGCATTATTCGGATTCTGCAAGAATCGATCTAGGAGGTCAGTTGGTCCAATCGCTGTCATATGTTTTTAATTTACTTAAAGGCCAATAGCCCTGTGCATGCAGCGATTGGTTCCTTCACCAACGACCACCACCACCGACCGACGAACATTTGCTATGTATGACAATTAATTACCTTCTGTTATGACAAATTAACCCTTCCTGTGCTTTTACAAAAAGCTCCCCCATGCATCAAAGCAAGGTGCGATGGCTCTGTTATTTGTTTTACACAACGATCCCAATATCGCAAAAGCAGCAGCTACAGAAAAAGACGCCACCATTTTTTTTACACAATGATCCCGAAACGCAGCTAGAACACGACACCAATAGTTATGCCTCTGTTTTTACACACAACTCTCTTGACTTCACCAAAGAAACAGCTATGAAACAAGACACACTCAGTCCCTGTTCCCAGTGTTTTTACACAAAACGTTCTCGAGCTGGTGAAGCACGTGCGCGAGGTCACCGCTGTCGCGTGCATGTCTCGTGGACACCGAACAGGTGCCGTGGAAAGTCAAGGGCTTTTGAAGAGGAGTTGCAATCAATTGGATTACAGGCTCCAGCGTTTGGGGACTTTACCAACAGTAATGACAACCTCGGAACACATTTTCCCCTGCTTCCTGCCATTGCTGTTTTGTTATCAGCGAGAAAGTGGGAGAAGAAGAGGAGGAGGAGGGCGCGAAAAGTGGAACAAATCGGGAAACAAAAGCGGAGGAAGAAATCCCGTTAATTGCCTCGTTATTTTTCCCATTTCTGCCTCTACATCGTACCCCAACTTGACCAGAGAGGAGAAGAAGAGGAAGAGATGGGGCAAAAAGTTGGAGGAGGAGGGGGGAGGGGGGCGGATGGCAGGCAAATGAGTTAGAAAAGGATTGTTAATCCAAAACAAGTTTTGTTGGGAGAAGAGTGACGAGATGAATCTGGACGCAAGAGTAATGGCAAATTCTTTAGGACAGAAAATGAATTCTTTGACAGTTTCGGTGGAAGACTAAGAAGAAAAATGGGGCATGCAGGTCGTCCCGGATGAAGATGAAGAACTTTCAGTGGTAGAGAATCAATCTCACGCACGTTTTACCAGAAGAGGAGGCACGCAAGGGCCCTGGTGTCGCAGTGATGACAGAAGTTCTCAGAACTGAAGAATTAAAGCTTTGGAAGTTTTGTTCTGTGTTGATTTATCCTGCCTCTCTTCAAGTTTCCGGTGATTGGCCCTCTCCATCTTGTGGCCAGCGCTCCAAGCAACCTCCAGGCAATCAGTAGCTAAACGAAGCTCTTGCGCGCGTCTTCAACGACCTCCCGGAATTCATTCTAACAGGACCCCAAGACAACAAGAACGGGGGCCGCTGATGCCACCAATACGCTAATTAAATCTATTACTCGTAGAAAAAAGAAGAGACAGCCAAGAAAAAAGTCCTTCTTTTTATCAACACAACCTAGAACTTCCTTCGCCCTTTTTCTGGCAGGCTACTCCACTCTGACACACGGTGAAGGCTTAGAACTCAGCGAAGGCAAGAGAGGGGGGCAATTTGGACGCTTGAACAGCACAACCTCTCGCTCTCCGTGTTGTGTTGTATGTGGAAGCGCGCGTCAAATTGCCCCATTAGGAGGAAAATCAACGACTCTTCGCCTTGACGAGAGGGGCTGGCAGGCCCGCCCTCAAGACCTTTGGAGAGGTCGTTGAGCGAGAACGGGAGAGAAAAGCGCTGGACATGGACCGACCCTCTAAATTAGGCGGCCCTGGGTAGTCAGGGTAGTCAGTCAGTCCTCCTCCCCTCCCCTGTGCACTATGAGACTCTCGCGGCTGACAGCTGTTTTCCTCTTCCTTTCTCTGTCTTCCTCCTCCTCTAGTGTTCGTCGTGTCTGTCGCTCCTCTATGGTATAAGCCGTTCTGTCTGTTCCCTGGCTCACCAGGTCTTACGTTGCGTGACTTGAAGTTGAGACCGAGGAAAGGTTGCATGGTGTTCGTTATACATTGATAAGGGGTAGACCTTCTGTTCCTCATCGTGTCTGTCTACTCGGTTCTCTTTCTTCCTCTTCTTTGTCGTTTCTGTCTCATCTCTTCTCTTCTCTCTCTCTCTCTCTCTCTCTCTCTCTCTCTCTCTCTCTCTCTCTCTCTCTCTCTCTCTCTCTCTCTCTCTCTCTCTCTCTCTCTCTCTCTCTCTCGCTCGCTCCCTCGCTCGCTCGCTCTCTCTCTCTCTCTCTCTGTCTCTCTCTCTCTCTCTGTATCTCTCTCTCTCTCTCTCTCTCTCTCTCTCTCTCTCTCCCTCTCCCTGGGGCGGGGACGTAGCTCAGTTGGTAGCGCGCTGGCTTTGCAGCCAGTTGGTCGCTATCAGCGTGGGTTCGATCCCCACGTTCGGCGAGAGATTTATTTCTCGGAGTCAACTTTGTGCAGACTCTCTTCGGTGTCCGAACACCCCCGTGTGCACACATGCGCACGAAAAAGATCCCACGTTCACAGCGAAAGTCTCAGGGCTTGGAAAACACGAAGACACGCATGCATCATCTCTCGTCTTTGATTATCATGATCGTATTTCGATACTTTGACGAGACAAACCCAATGCTGGTGTGTCGAAGAAGATAGCCACAGCGGGCTTGTTCGAATCAAAGTATCACACCATATCTTCAGCGTATTACCAATACCTGTCCCAATATCGACCAGTTGGTCTAAGAGGACGTTAAACCCTAATAGTCAGTCTCTGTCTCTGTCTCTGTCTCTGTCTCTGTCTCTGTCTCTCTCTCTCTCTCTCTCTCTCTCTCTCTCTCTCTCTCTCTTCTCTGGCTCAGCAGGTTTAATGTTGCGTGATTGTGGAAGGAACAGATTGAGAGGATAGACACACGGTGTTCGTTAAATAAATAGTGGAACAGAACGCCCCTGCGTTTAAGCGGGTCTTAACGATCATACGTGCGTTATTAATGGAACCGCTTGCTGAGAGGGTAGTACCGAACGCGAACACTAACTTTTTAATACAACCCAAAATAAATTTCTTAATTTATGATTCACATCCCACGAGTCTGCAAAGTTCCCCAAAGAAGTCATTTTCATTATATTTGAATGGAATCACAGTCCGCCAACATTTCTAATGTTCATATAAGTGTTCCACTTGTCGTGTTTCTTTTGCCAATTTATTTCTTGACATTGTCAAAAAGAAAATATCAACAAATAGTTTAAAGGTGAAGTGCGTACGTGTGAACCATTCGACTCACCATCTCAGATCTCGGCAGAATTTTACCTGGGATCCCTCCACTTTGGACACAAACAAAAACTTAATTAATAGCCTGCGTGTATGCTCTCTGTGCGAAGGGGCAACTCATTTTAATGAATTGATTTCTGAACGGACACCTCTGGCTTTTTGTGAAATTAATTCTTTAAAAGTAATTCACTCTGCACAGGAAGCAGTCAAGATGTTGAAGTTGAGGATGTGTCCAGGTGGAGGGATTTTCCTATTATAATGATAATAATAATTCTCTTTATTTATATAGCGCCTTATCCGAAGTTCAAAGCGCTTTTATGCCGTGTGAGATGGAATTTTTTACACAATATATCACGCATTCACATCGACCAGCAAACCTCAAGCCTGTTAGGCTTCTTCTTCTTCTTCTTCGTCGTTCACTAAGCCTGTTAGGCGAATGTTCACCTTTCGCGGCCTTTATTCCAAGTCACACGGGTATTTGATGGACATTTTTATCTATGCCTATACAATTTTGCCAGGAAAGACCCTTTTGTCAATCGTGGGATCTTTAACGTGCACACCCCAATATAGTGTACACGAAGGGACCTCGGTTTTTCGTCTCATCCGAAAGACTAGCACTTGAACCCACCATCTAGGTTAGGAAAGGGGGGAGAAAATAGCGGCCCGACCCAGGGTCGAACACGCAACCTCTCGATTCCGAGCGCAAGTGCGTTACCACTCGGCCACCCAGTCCATGTAAAAGCATTAGAAGAGCTAAGATAGTGAGTAGATCTGCCTTCGCGGCAAGGACTGTTAAACCAAAAAGGAAATCTTGCTTATGAAATAGTTGTTTTGGAGAAAACGCTGCGGGGATGCCCCCTAAGTCTTGCTTATGAAATAGTTGTTTTGGAGGAAACGCTGCGGGGATGCCCCCTAAGTCTTGCTTATGAAATAGTTGTTTTGGAGGAAACGCTGCGGGGATGCCCCCTAAGTCTTGCTTATGAAATAGTTGTTTTGGAGGAAACGCTGCGGGGATGCCCCCTAAGTCTTGCTTGTTTACTGTCTGGATGTAAACTGTGTCGTAATCTAACAGCGGAACCTTACCTACCTACCTACCTACCCTCCTCAGAGAAATGTGTCGAATGATTTCATCCTGCATTCTCATGCTGTCTGGCTTTGGAAAAGACTAGCTGTTAGATTACGACACAGTTTACAAACAACAGTCCATCCTGCCTGAAGTGAAATTTGTCGAGTGACTTCATCCTACTTTCTCATACTGTCCCGCATTAGTGAAAGCTAATCACGAAATTTCTCCTTACTCTACGGTAGGTCCCGGCTGTCACCTCTTCACAAAGGAGTTACAATAGTCGTTTTCTCTTCACCCCGAGTAAAGGGGGGTAATTTGCGAGAAACATTGTATTACTCTGGCACCTCTTCAGTGAAGGAGGCTCCGTCTGATGTAGGCGTGATCTAATTGAAACAGTATGCTGTAGGTTCCGCCATCTTTTCAAGGGAGAATTTATCCTGTTGTGAGGGGTTTTGAAGACCACCCGTTCCCTCTCACGACAACACGGTCGCTTTACAACAATGTAGGAGGGGCTGAGAGAGAAATGACACATATTGTTGTTCAGTGGTTAGACAAGGACACACGACTGCCTAACTGCAATACGAGAAGGGTCAATGCTGAGTGTCAATACAGGCTAATTGGACGTACCTTTCTGTCTGTTGAAGGGTGTCAAGTGAAAGTGGAATAAAAGGGTTTGTATAGATTGTTCGTTGTGTTCTTACTACATTCCTTTAATCGAGGGTATACTAGCTGTCTTCAGTGGTCAATTTTGAGTTACATCGTTCGAGGAGACTATATATTATGAGCTTTTTTTTGTTTAGGCAAGCTTAAGCACATTTAGCCTTCAAGAATGATTTTGAGGAATGATTTAAGGATAAAAAGAAAGGACAGAGTTGACAAATTAGGGTCTGATGACAATCTCACAATGTTTTGCGACAAACATTTTTGTTCTTTGTTTTTGTGTTTGTTTGTTTTTTTGTTAGTGATGGTCATTATTACGCTATTACGCTATTAACTCGTCAGGTCTTATACCTTGTCTATAGCTTTCCTTTGCCTTGCCTTGCTTATGCATGCGTGCAATAGTAATCATAGCTTGTCTTCTCCCGAACTTATATCGTCTTGACCTGGGGTGTGTGTCTTTGCTTTTCAGTGTTTGTGCACAGATCTGTTCAAACTGGTACATTCCGCCTCGTGTTTGTCCGTTTCTTTGGGGTTTTTTTTCTTTCTTTGTCTGTTTCTTTGTTTGTTCTTTCTTTCTTTGTCTGTTTCTTTGTGTCTTTGTCACCTTGCATTATTGTTCATCTCTATCGTCATTTGTCCTCTGTTGTCATTATCGCTCCTGTCATGTTTTATGGTTCGTGTCTAAATGTTTTTCAATAACCCTTGCGGGAGGGGGGGGGGGCGGGTACATAAGTTGTTTGTTTTTTAAATAAAAATCAACTCACACAGTTTTAATGAATCCGTCTTCATCCGGGCATTCATTATCACCTCTCATCCATGCAGTTTTATTAAATTCTGCACATTCACTGGAACCTCTTCTTAAGACCCCAATGTAAGACCCCTTTTAAGCAATATATAGCCTTTTTCTATTTTCTGTTCATAAAATCTATTTCTATTGTAAGACCTGATTTTTTCTTATTTTTGGCGTTCTCAAAAGAGGGGTTCCATGGCATAGTCCTCTTTTTCCGCCTGTGTTGCCCTTACCAACACAACATCAAACCTCCACGCCGCTTTTACCCCTCTGCCCCTTCTTTAACCGGTGACTGATGTTCGCCGGATCACGATTTATCCTGTTCGTGCTTCAGCAGCTTAGCTGCCTGGAAGCGAAGTCTAGAACAGCGGCGTTGGCGACGTTCGGCGAAAGCAGTCAGCAATGTCAAATCCGCTTTGCCCGTTTTACTTTCCGCTTGCATGCTCCCGAAGCGACGCTTTTCGCTTTTTGTTGGGATTTTAGGGAGGTTTAGAGTTGACGGCAGCAAGGAAAGAATGGCTGCTTCGATTGACTTTGAGGCGCGGCCGCGTAACTTTTTGTTGTTGCTTATTGTGCTGTGTTTTCAGCGTTTATGTTGTGTTGTTGTATGATTATTCTATGCTTGTAGAAGACATCTGTGTCCTTCTTCGTTTAAATTTGAATGCTTTGCTCTGCAGAATATAAGGGTGAGCTTCGATGCCGAATGGTACTCTTCTGCGACAGTTCCTTGTGTAAATGTTATGGATAATTGTGATCCTTTTCATGTGGGAGAAAGGATAGTTTTTCCTAATAAAAAGAAACATGTTGGGGACATGTGGACTGGGAGGAAGTGTGCTTCAGTTGTATCACAAACTCAGCCTTTGGTATCATTTAAACAGACATGTTCATACTAAACCAATGGAAATTTAAACACACACACGCACGCACGCGCACACACACACACACACACACACACACACACTCACACTCACACTCACACACACACACACACACACACACACACACACACACACACACACACACACACACCCCGCGGGTTAGGGGGAAGAATTTACCCGATGCTCCCCAGCATGTCGTAAGAGGCGACTAACGGATTCTGTTTCTCTTTTTACCCTTGTTAAGTGTTTCTTGTATAGAATATAGTCAATGTTTGTGAAGATTTTAGTCAAGCAGTATGTAAGAAATGTTAAGTCCTTTGTACTTAAAACTTGCATTCTCCCAGTAAGGTCATAAAATTATATTGTACTACGTTGCAAGCCCCTGGAGCAATTTTTTATCAGTGCTTTTGTGAACAAGAAATAATTAACAAGTGGCTCTATCCCATCCCCCCCCCCCCCCCCCCTTTCCCCGTCGCGATATAACCTTGAACGGTTGAAATATACGTTAAACATCAAAGAAAGAAAGAAACACACACACACACACGCAAGCACGCACGCACGCACACTCACACTCACACTCACACACACACACACACACACACATACAGACTCAAATCAGGACCACAAACATGCTTTCAAACATTAGTCAAAGTGTTTCGGACACTACTTCTTCTTCTTCTGCGTTCCCAGCCATGCTAAATTTTCAATTCGGTCTGTAGTGCAAAGTCCGCAGTCCGCATTTCTGACACGATAGTCGTACCTTCGTCGTGTTTCCTCGCGTCGTGCACTTAAACCTCTCCAGATTCCAGAATGATGCTACATACTTGCTGCCAGCCATCGTGATCAGTGTCTGGCTTTGTGTTGTGGAGGAACTGTCCAGTTAGTTCGTTAGCTGTGAGGGGTTGCTTGTTGTCTGCTTATTGATTGGCCCTCCCTTCGGGGCAGGTGAAGTGGAAGGCTGGAAGATCCTCATCGGTAGACTGTGGCAGTCTCCTTCACTATACAATATGTATCTGAGTGGGAAGGTCATTCAGTATGTTGCACGTGTAAAACACTGACATCGGCAACTTGGAATGAGAGTGAGCTAGGAGTTAACCCCAGCAAGAGTAGGAGTAACCCTAAGCAAATTAAATGAGACAAATAATGCCAAACAACAGAAACAAAATTGATGTAATATTGTTAAATCATTATTTTATTTTCAACTGCACACCTATGATATTTCGATAAAACAAACAAATTAGTAAATAAATAAATAAGTAACCAAATAAATGAATAAAGAAAGTAAGAAAGAAAACAAACAAAGAAACAAAGAAACAAACAAGCAAAAGAAACAAACAAACAAACAAGCAAGCAAACAAACAAACAAACAAACAAACAAACAAGCAAACAAACAAACAAACAACTAAGTCGCGTGAAGTGATATCACTACATTTAGTCAACCCTTCGAACTCAGAATGAAATTGTCCACACCACATTGTTTCACAAATATATACTCAATAGTTGTTTCAGCTTCATACCCCGTGGCCGCGCAGTCGCGTTTAGGCACAAAAAATGACAAGTCAGTATAGCACAGTCGCGTATAGCACTTCAAAGGAAAGCGCGTTTTTCTCTATTCTTTTCAACTTCCTGAGCTTGTTTTTAATACAAACATAACATTTCTAAATGTTTTTGGAATCAGGGGATGTTAAAGAATAAGATGACATTTTTTTGAATCGATTTCTAAAAATATAATGTGTTCTTTGACGGGGGTAGATGTGTGGGTGATCCGTTCAGTTGACGCATTTGATGTTTTTTTAAGATGCAGACCGTTTGTTAAAGGCACAGTCCTTCCTGTGGGAACGGTTCGGCCCACCATTTTAGCTCTGGAAAGACTTGTACATGGGATAAGGTCATCCCTCCACTTGGACGCATACCAAGCATCCACAGTCTACATATTTTCATGAATACATTTCTAGTGGCCACTTATGTGTTTTTAGTTTGTTTGTTTGTTCGTTCATGGGCTGAAACTCCCACGGCTTTTACATGTATGACCGTTTTTACCCCGCCATTTAGGCAGCCATACGCCGCTTTCGGAGGAAGCATGCTGGGTATTTTCGTGTTTCTATAACCCACCGAACTCTGACATGGATTACAGGATCTTTTTCGTGCGCACTTGGTCTTGTGCTTGCGTGTACACACGGGGGTGTTCGGACACCGAGGAGAGTCTGCACACAAAGTTGACTCTGAGAAATAAATCTCACGCTGACAGCGGCCAACTGGATACAAATCCAGCGCGCTACCGACTGAGCTACATCCCCGCCCAGTGTTTTTAGTAATAAATCTAATACAAAAAATAGTCCAACTCTGCACTAAGCAAAAAGGGTATTGATTTTGGGTACTTGCCTAAGCGGAAGAATGGCCTTAACCCATGTTAAAGCCCGGACAGGTTTGAAATAGCAACTGTGCCTTTAAGAAACGTTCTGCCTCACAAAACATCAAGTACGTCTGTAACAGTACTGTCTGGTTGGCCAGTACTGTCTGGTCAAATGGGTCTAAATAGCCATTTCTGCACTTTCGCTGCTTGTGGAAGACACTTCAAATACTCCCATGATACGAGTGACAAATATCAAGCCTACCGACAAACTGCCTCATTTTCGCGTTTCGTTACATTTTCATTTTTATATAATTTTCTCAAGCAATGGGAACTCCCGGGGATTCCCCTTTTACGCGCGCGTCATGAAGCTCGGCTGCAAATTGCACGTGTCGCTATATTTCATCTGTGCCCTGCTTGTAGCGTTTTGTGGCGAAAGAGGACTTGCGGCAGACAAAGAGGACGAGAAGAATACTGTAATACTTTTTCTTTATTTGGTGTTTAACGTCGTTTACCAACCACGAAGGTTATATCGCGACGGGGAAAGGGGGGAGATGGGATAGAGCCACTTGTCAATTGTTTCTTGTTCACAAAAGCACTAATCAAAAATTTGCTCCAGGGGCTTGCAACGTAGTACAATGTATTACCTTACTGGGAGAATGCAAGTTTCCAGTACAAAGGACTTAACATTTCTTACATACTGCTTGACTAAAATCTTTACAAAAATTGACTATATTCTATACAAGAAACACTTAACAAGGGTAAAAAGAGAAACAGAATCCGTTAGTCGCCTCTTACGACATGCTGGGGAGCATCGGGTCAATTCTTCCCCCTAACCCGCGGGGGGTACTGTAATACTGTAACATACGTCAACTGAACGGATCGCTCAAACATCTACCCCCGTCAGAGACCAACAACAAAAATCAAAAATCAAAATGAAAACAAATCTTTTTTAAAAGAAAACGGTAGGTAATAGCCGCGTGACGAGATACTGCAAACAGGGACACGACAGAAGTATCATTTGTCAGTACTCGTCCAAGAATCAAATACCAAAGCAGAACTTACTGTCAGCATTTAGAATGCAGAACATGACAATGATATCCGACAGAGGAGTATGTTTCAGTACTAAAAGACAAATCCAGAAGTATAATCCAGAAGAATGCCGAAGAAGGGCATGGTGCAGCAAAAGTCAAAAACATGACAATTATATTTATTTATTTATTTATATGGGAGATTTATATAGCGTTTGACGTTCTCTAAGCGCTTTACATATTAATTTCTGCCGTGTGAGATGGAATTTTTCCCACAATATATCACGCATTCACATCGGCCATTAAATCTCAAGCCATCACGGCGAATATTTACTTTTCACGGCCTATTATTCCAAGTCAAACGGGTATTTGGTGGACATTTTTTATCAATGCCTTTACATTTTTGCCAGGAAAGACCCTTTTGCCAATCGTGGGATCTTTAACGTGCACACCCACATGTAGTGTATACGAAGGGACCTCGGTTTTTCGTCTCATCCAAAAGACTAGCACTTGAACCCACCACCTGGGCTAGGAAAGGGGGAAGAAAATTGCTTACGCCCAGACCCAGGGTCGAACTCGCAACCTCTCGCTTCCGAGGCAAGTGCACTTTACCACTCGACCACCCTTTAAGAAAAGTCATTTTAGTAGGCTTACTGGAAAGTTTAACACAAAAAATATCTCAATATTATATTAATAATATTAATAAACATATAAACAGTATCACTGTGAGCCGGAAGACGCCTTGAAGAAGCACCGATTGTCAACATCAGAAGTCAGAATTAGAAACATGACATTTATATCCAACAGAAAAGTATCTTTTACTATTAGATGTTTTCAATTAAAAATATGAAAATATTGAGCATCACTGTGAACCGGATGAAGAACAGTAAAGAAGGACTGACTGAGAGCATCCGAAGTCACAAACATGACAGTTATATCTTACAGAAAAATATCTTTTAGTACTTACCGAAATGTATTTAAAATCAAAAGAATTTGGTTTTTTATTAAAATGATAAAAATAGTATCTCTATGAGCCTGAAGAACGCAACTGAAGTAGGCTATTAGATGGTGGCATCAGAAGTCAGAAACATTGCAATAATAGTGTCCATAACAGATATCCAAAGCGTCCTCATGGGCCAAGAAAGGGAAGTCAATACCGAGCCAATGCTGTCCTCGTTAAAGACAAGAAACACAGATCAAACTACTTACAGTTTGATGCAGACAGTCTGGCTGGGATATCGACTTCCGTTAGCCCATGCGGATGCTTTGGACCTCTGTTGTGGACAATATTATTGTCATGTTTCTTACTTTTGATGCTGATACTCAGTCCTTCTTTACCGTTCTTCTGCTAGCTTATAGAAGTCAATATCCTGGCTAGACTGTCTGCATCAAAGACCACAAACATAGATCAAAACCTACAGTCCACCACGCATCATCGATCATGTTTATAGCCATCACTAATGAAGCGACGCAGAGGAAAAGAGATGCTGGAGAGAGAGCAAAGGACAGATAGTGATTACACGTGCAGCACGCCAAGGCAAAAAATTGACAGCGTTTGGGAAAAGGTGACATAAGTCGCACGACACACTGTGGTTGGTTGGTTGGCTGATTGGCTGGTTGGTTATTGTATATTATTGTGTATCGTCTCTTCAGCTGATATTGCTATTCGAGACCGATGCAACACACTGTGGAGTTTGTTTGTTTGTTTGTTTGTTTGCTTAACGCCCAGCCGACCACGAAGGGCCATATCAGGGCGGTACTGCTTTGACATATAACGTGCGCCACACACAAGACAGAAGTCGCAGCAC
>NC_090245.1:78317487-78347487 GCF_037325665.1 Littorina saxatilis
TATTCGATGATGTGGGAACACATAATTTCGCACCGATACCGGCATATTTACAGCTAGAAAGACAGCGATGCTGCAACAATGGCGAATACGCACCAATATTAAATGTTGAAACTTCCAAAAATGATGTAAATGGCTGCGAACGTGATTCGCACACTGTACGTCGACATTGCCGTTCAGAAACAAAAATCTAAATGCCGTCGAATTCCGCCTTCTCTTGTCACATTGTCAGCATGTGCTAGTTGTCGTCTGCACTGGCCCACCTTTTATCTCCCCTGATCAAAGTTTTCTCTCCTAGTTTTCTCCCCTGCGTACTATAATGTTATTCATGAAGTGGTCCAGGCGCACCCACGGACGACCACCAACATACTGAGCGACACGCTTCAATTCTTGGCTGATTAACTCGACCAGAAATGGAAACATCTCTGGAACTCTTGTCGGTTTTTTTGGTCCGGCCTCTCGTACCCTCCTCCCCGACAGTCACCCATTGCCCGAGGAGTTTTTGTTTGCAGGTTTTGGGGCTGACCGTGGCAGGTAAGGTCACCGAGACACAATGGCGAAGCTACATGTTTAGCCACAAGGGAGATAACACGGATACTGTGTTTAACAAATTCCTTGCCCATTTCGACAAAGTTGTGGGACTAAGGTAATAGCTTGTTATCTTGAAAGGAACGGTGTTTTCCTTTTTGTAGTAGTTCTCGAGGGTAAATTGTTTTCGTATTGCGGGCGAAAATGTTTGTGTTGGATTGAATGTAAGTGAATGTGTCACAGTTGGATCTGGTGATGTGTGTGGCCGAGCATTGCAGAGCTAATGAGGATGGAATTTACTTGTTTCATGTTCTTGTTCTCTTCGTTTCAGTCGCTGCTTCTGCTACTGTTGTTGGTGGTGGCTGTGCTGCTGTTGTTGCTGCTGATTCTTCTTTTACTGCTGCAGCCGCAACTATTCTTGTTGTGTTTCTTGTTCTTGTTCTTGATGTGATAATGATTGTATATCAAATTAGCAATTGCGGCTGATTAAGCAGTTAATAACAAACAACCGGTGGACACTCCTTGCAAATTGTGTGTTTGTTTGTTTGTTTATCTATTTATTATGGTATTTATTGTTTGTTTGTTTGTTGCAAGCCAGTTACCAATGCGATTCAGGCTCATGGGGATTTTGTCGCTCAATCCTGGGTAAACTGTAACGATGCTATTGTAACTTGTCGAAATTATAAGAATTGAATTGTTTCGAATTGCTTGACTGATTGGCTAACCAGGATGGGTTTTTGTGTGTTTTTTTCTTCAATTTTTCCCTCTTTTGTTTGGGGTGGGGGGGTTCACGGACAATTTTGCAGTTTGTAAGTAAGTGCAGGGTTTAGTCTGCCTGTCTTAAAGCAAAAAGCTGTTAATATCTAAAAGATAAATAAATAATCAGATTAAAAAATTAAGTAAATTTGATATTCAAAAAATCGCTTTGTGTGCAAGTCGTTGCAAAATCCAGAGGTTTTTGTGTGAAAACAGATCTTTTGTGAAGAGAAAAAAAAGCGGGATTGACGATTTGCAAAGAAAATTTTAACCAACGAATGGGGTACACAATGCACACACCACAAATCAGGAAATTCAACCATAACATTTCAAGCATTGAGACTTCCATCCACTGTCACCACTTAAAACCCCATGCGTATCAAAAGTGCCCAAAAAGACAGAAATCAAAGACAATTATCCGCGGAGACATTCCGAATAAGGCACACTGAGACTAATGTTAGTGTCAGGTCAGCCAAGACTGACACTTCCGGTCATCATGGTGCCACGCTCAGTCTAAACTCTCTAGCACGCTTGTTGACTGTCTTGATGAACTTGTTCTCTAAACACTCGTGAAATAAAAAGAGACACGTTTCATAGGGCAAAGGCCTCGAGCACTTGCCCTCGGGTCAAGAAATGTCAGTGGCACACAACCGTTGACACAAGTTTCCTGTAGTACCTTAATTCACGCTGTTTCTCCGTCTTCGACAACAAAAAGTGTAAATCGCCAGCTTAAATCAGAACGGTAGGTGTTCCTCTTCAGTAAAATCCATGTTACTGGAAAGAGTTATGTAGAGCTATGTCGTAAAGACTGTTACATCACAACAGTTGGTGTTTCGCTCAAACGAAACCACTGTGGCTAGAGAGAGTCGTATTTTCCCACTCCATGTAGACTGTTATACCAGAACAGTAGGTGGTCCACTTCGATGGAAATCGGTGGTACTGAAAAGAAATGTATTTAACCCATGCGTTAAGAACTGTTCAGAACAGTAGGTGTTCCTCTTCGATGGGAAACAGTGGTACTGAAAAGAGATGTATTTATTCCATTCTTTAAAGGACTGTTGTATCAGAACAGTAGGTGATCTACTTAAATGGGAATCGTTGTTGCTGGAGAGACTCGCGTTTAACCCACTCGAAATATACGACGTTGCCTGTGAGAGAGGATTATTGGACGTTAAGGGCAGCCTATACCTGCGCAGTTTCAGCGGCACAGACGACGCACTGCATATTATTGATGCTGCGATAGGGATTATGACGAGTACTTGGCCTGTTTTCCTTTCACACAACGTGTAGCGGGCTGGGATAATCTGCAGTGCGTCGTCTGTCCTGCTGAAGTTACATAGGTGAGCGCCGGGCCTTAGCGTTTTGATCCAGTGAGCACGAGGGTTGTCGAGAGCTACAGGAGGAGGTCGATGCATTGAATGTTTTTTCTGCGCCTTTCAACACGCTACTCTCCTTGACAGTAACCACGTGTTGCAACCTGCTCGCTGGAGAAGAAAAATGACCACCACAAGCGTTTTTGACCGACTGAGCTCAAGGGTTGGTCAAGATCTTCAGGAGGGAGAGGGAGTTGATGTACTGAATGTTTTTTTCTACGCTTCTTTCTATAAAACACCCTTAAACGGCTGCTCTGCTTGACCGGTGCTGTCACAAGTAGCAACGCGCTCGCTAGGTAAGGAAATTACCGCCACGGTCGTTTCCCACTTATTGTGACGTCGCATGAATTAAAGGGAATTCTGGATGTCACAATTTGAACTAGTCATGTCCGATTATGCTATGTTGACTTGGTTTTTCTGTCCCCAGAACTAGTGTCTATTTGGGACATGACGTGGTTATATGCTAGGATATGTCCGATTTTACGATGAGGTAAATGTGCAGCCTGCTGAGTCGTGGGTGTGGGGATTTTTCATAATAATAATAATACGAATATTTATAACGCGCACATATCTCACCAACAGGCGACTCAAGGCGCACATATACTCGTTCACACACACGGAGACTTAAAGTCACTAGCACACACACACCATCAACCATTAAAATATGTACAGTTATTCAGGGTGGGATGGGGTGGGCAGTGTAGAATGCATGGATTATTTGGAAAAAAGGAATGTCTTGAGTGCAGATTTGAATGATTCGAGGGACTGTTGTTGACGGAGGGGGAGAGGTAGTGTGTTCCATTGGCTAGGTGCTTGGAAAGAAAATGAGCGTCTTTCGCGTAGTAAAAAGTTACCATGCTGTTTTCGAGCACGCCTGGGAGCAAATTGTTCACGAACTCTCAACGATGACTTTCACCACGAGTGGGTTGTTTGGGTCTAAAAGGAAATAAAGGACAGAAAAGATGTCCCATACAGTGAAAAATAGAGCGGTTTCCGCACTTAAGGGCGTAAAGGAGATTGTATAAACACATTAGATTGTTTGGCTTGTTTGAGCTTCTCGTTCCCTTGAAGAAATCTTTTGTTACTGTTCGCAAAGTTCAAACAAATCTCATTTATGTGAGTATAATCGAAGAAATGTATTGATTAAACTGTTTTGCATCTTGCTTGTGTAATACTTCTTTTCTTTCTATTTAACACCGTCGGAGTCCACCTGCTCTTCCTTCGAGCAAAGTCTGTGCCTCCAACCCCAACCCCCCCCCCCACACACACACACACACACACACACACACGCACACACACACAGACACACCTGAACACACACACACACACACACACACACACACACACATACACACACACAGTGAGCCATTACTTAACGTAAAGATGTGCGTCTAAAATTTCGTCCGTGTCACGAATATTGCATAATAGCATTTGTTTTCTTTGCAATGTAAACAACTGTAAATGCTCTTGTTTCAACCAAATAATTGTCTTCAAACATGACATCGACAGCAATACTGGTTTAGCTGCGATTGTTCTATGATCGTTGAACAATTTCAATCCTAAGGCAGGTTTTTTTTACCTTTCACTTTTTTTCAACGTTTTGATAACAGTTTTAGTTGGGGGGGGAAGGGGAGGGGGGTTATTCGGTATTATGTTGTTTTTGACTTAACATGATTTTTTAGCCGAACATCCGGGAATGTATTGTACTGTTTTTGTCAGAATAATCTGTTTGTGTTTATATTGTTTCTTGTTTTGTTGTGTGTAAGGTTCTGTGTGTGTGTGTGTGTGTGTGTGTGTGTGTGTGTGTGTGTGTGTGTGTGTGTGTGTGTGTGTGTGTGTGTGTGTGTGTGTGTGTTGTTCATTTTGAATTGTTGTTGCTGGGGGTGAGGGGGTTTCACAAACTTCCATCGCTGGTACATGTATGCCTCCAGTTTACTTGGTCTTTACCAAACAAGCACCGTGCTTTAGGTGGATAGGAAACCCCACTTCCTCTCATAGATCTGACTGATAATCTGATAGGTATTTTAAGTTTAAACACACTATTACTGTTTTGTGATCTACTGACAAGCACTAATTAGCTAGCATTGCTGGGGTCTATTATTGACATCGCAGGTGTGCCGTGACATGTGATCTTATCATTCACACCATCTTCCTCGGACCCACATTCCTCAGCATCTTTCTCATTCCCTTTCCACTAACAGAGCGACCCCGCTGAGTTGACATGCTAACAGTTCGTGACGGTTTGAGAGAGATTGATCCCTTTTGTTGTTGAACTAAAACGACGTATTTTGGGTGATTTACAAGCATTTTAATGGATGAGGACACAAGGCAGTTCAAAACTCTTTTTTTTCCATTACTTTATTGTTTATCGCTAGTAAATTCGGGTCGCTTCCTCCCAGTGGAAAGCTTGCAGCAACAGAGTCGCGCTACCCAGGTGTGTGCGTGTTTAGGTGTAATCAGCCACTTATGGCACAATGACCGAGGTCTTGTTCGTGCCTCAGTGGTGACACGGAGATGGATATCGGATGGATATCGGATACTTTGCCATGCAGACAACAACAAAAATAAGCTACACAAACATTTGTACACATTTAGTTGATGCTGACTAAAGTCCCGTTCGTCATCTGAACGAAGTTTTCAATAACATCATTCCTAATACCAAAATAATTAACATGTTTTTATGAGTATTTTTTTTTTTACATGTGTGGATAAAAATACAACAAATACAACATGGAGACAGAGCTCTTCACTTCTTTAAGCATTGTGATTTCCAGATTATGATTTAATTACCAACTTCTAGCCGCAAATTCAAGACGTTCAAAGATGATCGTTATTCTCTTGCAGAATTAGCACCATTGATGTTAGCATGGTACAGTAAGTCTGTAGGGTTCTAAAAGCACTTTTCAGCCCTCTGAGTGATTTCAAGACAGTATAAATAATAACAATAACAATCACCCTTTAATGTCCATTAAAATGGATACATTAAAATGGAAAATCTAACAATTATTAGTCAACGATTATAAAATACACAGTTGTAAAGAATTATTAGTACATTCTAAAACACATACATTATCATATTAACAAGCGCACCAATTACAACTAACCTTGACTCCGTGTGCTGTCAACAAGCATTAAAGTATATAAAATTACAAGTACCATAATTATTAAATGAGCTCATGTTTCTTAATATTATCACAATCAAAATATTGCAAATGTTACCGTAAAGCGTCCAACGATAACGCTCAACCACTCAGCTGGCATGTTCAAACATAAAAGTTAAGCAGAACTATATAGAGTGTATGGCGCCCAACCACTGCAGAGTTGACACGTTTGAGGATGGTGAGCGGTATTTTAGCGGAATTAGCACTTAAGTTGCAAAGCTGAGACAACAATGCCTTTCGTGATCGACAGGCACTCTTCAATAACATAATGTCCCCCAACATGATTTCAAGACAGTGGAGGTTTAGCTGTTCAGTGTATGGTACATACGCGTACGTATACTGACGCCCCGCTGCTGCGTTGACACGTCCAGAGATGGTGAGAGATGTTTAAGCACAATTACTGAATTAGCATTGTAGATGTAAAGCTGGGAGAAAAATCCCTTTGTACTCTATAGGCACTTGTCAACAGCACAATCACTCCCAACATGTAGAAACTTAGCTGGTCAGTTTATGGAACATAGGAACGCACTAAAGCTGAGTTGACGCGTTCAGAGATGGTGAGCGATGTTTCAGCAGAATTAGCACTGCGGGTGTAAAGCTGAGTCAAAATTCGTATTTGTACTCTACAGGGTTTTTTTTCAACAACACAATGTCCCCAATACGATTCCAAGACAGTAGAAGCTGATCTGAACACAGTAAAGCCCCATCACAGTGTTGACACGTTCAGATAAGGCAGGCGATATTTTAGCAGGTCGAATTAGCACTGTAGATGTAAAGCAGAGACAACAAAATCCCGTTCGTGCTCTACTGGCGCTGTTCAATACAGTGTTCTAGATGATCGAACGTGTAGCAAAGACATGTACGTGTACGTGTAGATATTGCGTCACCCGTGATTCACTTTTTTCTCCAATATTCCAAATGCATACGTTGTTTTGCTCCGACCAAGACTGCAGATAGTCTTGGCAGACGCGTGACGTAAAAACTAGATTTGATGACGTTGCCCGTACACGTTCCCGTACACGTCCTGAAAAGTGCTGATCTAGATCTTGCTAATAGCATAATGCCCCCCAAAACTAATAATAATAACAAGATGGTATGAAGCTGACACGTCTACTGAGCTCTTACCCTCTTCACAGCATCCACCAGCCTCCCTCTCTCTTCACTTAGCCATCCCCACCCCCCTACCCCACACACCCCACCCCCTCATCGCCTCCCTCCGACCATGGGGACTACTGGCACTCTTGTTTATAACATAATCACTTCCAACATGATTTCAAGACAGTAGAAGCGTATACCTGTGGAGAGTATGGTACACATACGTCCCACCACTGAGCTGACACGCTCAGCGATGGTGAGCGATATTTTAGTCAAATTAACACTGCGGATGTCACTCCTTCTCGTGCTCTTCAGGCACTTTTCAGTACCATAATGTCCCGCCAACACCAATAATCATAACGAGCTGGTATGGAGCTGACACGTCCACTAAGCGCTTACTATCTTCTCAGCATCCAACCTCCCTCTCTCTCTCTCTCATTCCTGACCCCATCCTTCTTCTTCTCCTCCCCCCCCCCCCCGCCCCACCCCTCCCTCTCCGCCCATCACTGCTGAGGGTCCTAACGGTTTTGACACGGATGACCTCCCCCTCTTCACGCCCCAGCTAATTGACCCTGCCCCCGTGAACTACCCGTTCATAGCTGACACTCTTCTCTATGGACCCCACTCGGAGAGTGAAAATCGCTGCCCTTTAGGGGGCTGGCACAACTCGGAAGGTAGCAAAGATACTGTCTCACTTTGAGCTTCTTGTCCATGCGACTACTGAAAGCTAACCAAAGACTGGATCATTGCGTTGGTCGAACGTGTACATGCAAGGGCTGGCCTTACACAACTGGCGGTGAAACTGTGGAGAACTACTGGTGAAGGGAAAGGCGGGTGGACAAGTCAGCTGAAATAAGTGGGGGCAGTCTATCTGCAGTCAATCGGTAAAACACAGAATGGTTGCTGATACAATCAAAATCAGAATATTTTGTCTTTTTTAGTACTTAAACATTCAAATCCAGGGCGGTACTTGTCATGAATTGGACAAGGTTAAAACAAAAAAAACGAAAACTTTTTTTTTAAAGAGTTTTCACGCAAGTTTTGGAAAACGAGGACGGGTATCAGATACCCTCAGTTGTCTTCTCGTTGTGTTCACACTTTATAATTATAAATGTATAGGTTCATCCAACCTCGACATTACCTTGCTGTTCGTGACGGCTTTGACAGGACAATAGTTTTGTCATTGTGGTACATATATCGGATGACTGAAGGACAGAAAACAAGACTGACTCAACTTCTTCTCCAGTGTTACCTTTTACAAAAGGCACAAGCTACTCGTATGATGGTTTATGGTGTTGCAGGCTCATGCATGGTTGTAGAAGAGTTGCTTTTCCTTGCCAACACTGAGGCAAGCTACACGTGACATTATAGGCCAGTCACTAGCGAGCGGCTTGTCTCCGCGCGTGGTCGGCGATCTTTGCCAGTGAAATCATGCGAATATCCTACACCTAGCGAGAATATGCTCCGATCTGTGCTCGATTCGTTCGAAAGTAGGCACATTGGAGCTGACTATCGACATTGCCGATGAGATCGAGTCCCTCAGTGCACAAATCGGACACCCACGTGATAGGCCTACAATGTCACATGTAGCTTGCTTCAATGTTTCCAAGGGTAAGCAACTCTTTCACAACCCACACAAATACCGACAGAGTTATTTCCGGAATTCGTATATTACTAACAACGGCATCATCAGCAATGAGGGACACGCATACAACAAACATATGGTACCAACCGCAACTGTGCCCAAGAGGGACACCAAACCAGAAACCATGGCACTGGTTTGAACAAAACTGTATTCCATTTTAATATCGTGATACTTGTATATGTACACATTTGGCAATTGAGGATTCGTGCTCAAGCACAATACTTATATCATGTAAGCTTAGGTGTAAAATGACACAAATTGCGGATATATTCAACAAACTTGTTTGAGACTATTAATACTAACAGAAAAGCAAGAAAAACGGTAGGGGGTGGGTGGGGGTGGCTAGTATGAAAAGGGGAGAAGAAGGGAGAAAAAGAGAGAGACAAAAAAAGATAAACAGTAGAAAGGGAGAAGAACAACATGAACAACATGAACAAGAACATAGTCAAGAAGAAGACTAAGAAAAAGAAGACTAAGACTTCATGAACAAGAAGACTAAGATAAAGAACAAAAAACAAGAACAAGAACAAGAAGACGTTAAACGCCATGACACTCGTGACTTCTACTGTGCTGCCGTATAGCGTCCCCGTAGCTGGAACAGTATGGCACCGCGCGACTCCCAAAGATGATAGCGAGATTGTCTCGGGTTTTCATCGTTTCCACCATCAGTGCTGCAGGAGTGGCTGCAGCCCGCTGCGCACAACGGCGGAAGTGTGAACAATGAGATGAGCTGTCACGGTCAGTTAGGTCCCAGATGATCACTGAGTGTATGATAGTATGGCCACTCAGCCGTGACAAACCGCTGCCTTGGTGGCGAGGGTGCATTGGGCTTGGTCGTGTTTTTATTGTAGTCACAATTGACCCTAATCATTGCCTGTCTCCATGTGCAAGTGGACCTGAAAGGGCGTAAAGATTCTAATAACTGGTCAGACGTTGTTGCACTCCCCTCTTTTAATTTTGTCACTAACTTCTTCCTCCTCCTCTTCCCCCTCCTCTTCCTCCTCCTCCCCCTCCTCTTCCCCCTCCTCTTCCCCCTCCTCTTCCTCTTATTCCTCGTCTTCAACATCTTTATCGTCGATAGCTACAGCAGCAGTTTCTGCAGTAGCAGCAGAGACTGTCGTGGTTATTATCTAAGTCTAGATTTTCTTCAGCTGTACTGGTTTATTTTCGTCATGTACTTTTTTTACATTTAGTCAAGTTTTGACTAAATGTTTTAACATAGAGGGGGAATCGAGACGAGGGTCGTGGTGTATGTGTGTGTGTATGTGTGTCTGTGTGTAGAGCGATTCAGACTAAACTACTAGACCGATCTTTATGAAATTTGACATGAGAGTTCCTGGGAATGATATCCCCGGACTTTTTTTTCTTTTTTTCAATAAATACCTTTATATATAAAAATATAAAAATTTGATGACGTCATATCCGGCTTTTTGTAAAAGTTGAGGCGGCCCTGTCACACCCTCATTTTTCAATCAAATTGATTGAAATTTTGGCCAAGCAATTTTCGACAAATGCCGGACTGTGGTATTGCATTTCAGCTTGATGGCTTAAAAACTAATGTATGACTTTGGTCATTAAAAATCGGAAACTTGTAATTAAAATTATTTTTTTATTAAACGATCCAAAAACATTTTCATCTTATTCTTCGTCATTTTCTGATTCCAAAAACATATACATATGTTATATTTGGATTACAAACAAGCTCTAAAAATATAAAAATTATGATTAAAATTAATTTTCCGAAATCGATTTAAAAACAATTTTATTTTATTCCTTGTCGGTTCCTGATTCCAAAAACATATAGATATGATATGTTTGGATTAAAAACACGCTCAGAAACTTAAAACGAGTACAGAAAAAGCGTGCTATGCAGCAGAGCGTGACCACTTCCGCGCTAAACAGGGTCGTTAATTTCACCGCCCTTTGTACGAGCGGCGGACTACGGTCATTGGGAAAAAATGCAGTGCGTTCAGTTTCATTCTGTGAGTTCCACAGCTTGACTAAATGTAGTAATTTCGCCTTACGCGACTTGTTTGTGAGTGTTTTTGTGTGTATGTGTGTTGTTGTGTATGTGTGTGTGTTTTTGTGTGTGTGGTATTTTTTTATTAATATTTTTTTTTTTATTTTTTTTTTTGGGGGGGGGGGGGCGTGGTGCTGTATTCTTGCACGCACGTGTTTTTCTTCACTTCCACCAACTGATTAGCCATGTGTCAGTCTGTATGTTCGTCCGCCTCTCCGTCCTTTCGTTCGCCTGTCCCTCTATCTGTCTGTTGAGTGTGCGTGCCTCAATATTTCTCTGTTTCAGTAATAACTATTAGAAACGATGTAGGCAACAGACAGAAGAAGGGTGGGGATCCCCCCATTTTCATCTCGCACCCCCCACATCCTCCTCTACCCCTTCAATAGTACCCCAGGAGCACTCGAGCAGCGAAGAGCAACATGGCAAGCTGTCAGGCCAGCTCTCCACCCGGCACCCGACCAGCCCACCCGTATGGTGTATTCGGGGTGGCTGACAGGTGCACAAAAGGCGAAGAGTCGTACGCGACACGCTGGCGTGTGGAGACCACGCAACTGTTTGTGTGAAGTTCCCTGCTGGAACGAGGCACAGTGACAGTGGAACACGAAGAGGGGGCGGCGTCAATGGAACAGTGCGATGGTACGGTAGATTTGTTCGAGGAACAGTAGAAATAATTCTTTTACTAACTACTGAAACAAGACATCAAATGTTCTCCCCGCAGAAACAAGGCAAGACCGCGAATGGGTAGAGCAATAATTTGGAGAACTACAACAGCGCGATGTTACGGTAGATTTGTTCGAGGAACAGAAGAGATAATTCTCTTCAATCAATGTGAGGCTTATATCGCGCGTATTCCGTGGGTACAGTTCTAAGCGCATGGATTTTTTTTATTTTTTGATTTTTTTAATGCAATTTATATCGCGCACATATTCAAGGCGCAGGGATTTATTTATGCCGTGTGAGATGGAATTTTTTTTACACAATACATCACGCATTCACATCGGCCAGCAGATCGCAGCCATTTCGGCGCATATCCTACTTTTCACGGCCTATTATTCCAAGTCACACGGGTATTTTGGTGGACATTTTTATCTATGCCTATACAATTTTGCCAGGAAAGACCCTTTTGTCAATCGTGGGATCTTTAACGTGCACACCCCAATGTAGTGTACACGATGGGACCTCAGTTTTTCGTCTCATCCGAAAGACTAGCACTTGAACCCACCACCTAGGTTAGGAAAGGGGGGAGAAAATTGCTAACGCCCTGACCCAGGGTCGAACTCGCAACCTCTCGCTTCCGAGCGCAAGTGCGTTACCACTCGGCCACCCAGACACCCTACTGAAGTAAGACAACGAATGTTCTACCCGCGGAAACAAGGCAAGACCGCGAATGGGTAGACCAATAAAGGGCAGAATATACCTGCGCAGTTTCAGCGGCACAGACGACGCACTGCATATTATTGATGCTGCGATAGGGATTATGACGAGTACTTGGCCTGTTTTCCTTTCACGCAACGTGTAGCGGGCTGGGATAAGCTGCAGTGCGTCGTCTGTCCTGCTGAAGTTATACATAGGTGAGCGCCAGGCCTAAGTTGGAGAACTAACAACATGGGTGCACGTACTGCGCGTACCACCCAGACAAGGCGTGAGGCTATAACAGTGATAACGATATACAAAATAATAAAAGGACCGAAAACACCGTAGAGAAGAGAGACCACCGTTTATCCTACATACTGTACTTGCGGGCATGCCTTCTGCTCGAACGTCCCGGAGTTGAAGCGTCGACATTGAAGACGTGTTTTATGGAACCACGATCTGTTCCAACGCCTCGTGAAGTCTTTTTCGTCAAAGTTTTTTTGAATATTAAACTGCGAGCGAAAGCGAGCTTTTTAATATTTAAAAAAGCCCGGGAAAAAACAAACGCAAAAGTGTTTGGAGAATGACGTTTGTTTCGATGACTTTGTCATCATGATTAGTGGAAAATTAGGTCCTTTCCAAATGTAGTTTGACACGAGCTCATTTACATGATAATTATACGCACGTGTGAGTATATGGTTACTTTCAAACACAGACACACATGTATACACACACACACACACACACACACACACACACACACACACACACACGACACACACACACACATGCACAAACGCTCGCGCACGCACGCAGGCAGATGTGACGTGCAAGTGCAAACGACGGTTTCAAGCAGTTACCTTACCTCGTCCGTCTGCCCGTTCACCCGTTCGCCCATATGCCCATCCGCCCGTCATTGTGTCCGTCCGTACGTATTTATGTCCGTGTTTCCGTCTGCGTGGATCTCGCTTCCGTGTTTTTGATTCAGCAGCAGGGTATCTTTAATTGTTTGGTTAGCTCAAAAATTGCTGTGCATATAAATATGGATTATTTTTGTTTTGATTTTTCTCTTTTTGGTCTCCCTCTCGCTTTCTGGCTTTTCTTTTTTATTCAGACTATCTGTCTGTCAGTACGGCTTTGAAGGCATTTGTTCGTTCGCTTATTCATCTTTTTCTTTCTGTTGCCCCGACCCCCCGTTTTTTTTTCTTTCTTTTCTTTCTTTCTTTCTTTCTTTCTTTCTTTCTTTCTTTTCTTCCTTTCTTTCTTTAATTCTCTCTTTATTCCTTTCGTTCTTCCTTCCTTTCGGTTTTGTTTCGATTTTTTTTCCCAGTTTCTCTCTAAGTTGGTTGAATTGTTCGTTCGTTCGTTCGTTCGTTCGTTCGTTTAAAATGCATCATGTTGTCTGTTCGTTCGTTCGTGCGTGCGTGCGTGCGTGCGTGCGTGCGTGCGTGCGTTCGTTTATTTCCTTCAGTTGTCCGTTGTGAAAGGCGGGGTAAAAACGGTCATACACGTAAAAATTCCCGCGTGCAACGTGGGAGTTTCAGCCCATGCACGAAGAAGAAGAAGAGTAGAAGTACATGCTTTATGAAGGAAAACATATTGCGTGTGTTCCTACTAATAGTCACCAGGCTTCTCTGTACCGCCAATCAAAATAGAGGACGATAAATACGTTATCAATACATCCCTTACCGCTCGATCAAATAAATAACGAAAGATGTCATATTCCAATAAATATGAAGTGAAGGGGGAAATTCAGAAGAACCTTACATAGAATAATACAAAGGAAGAACAACTCCTTTGAAAAACCGAATCATTATGATATGTGCTAGTTCAGTTTTCGTCCGTTTTAATTGACATCGCTATTGCACTTCATTGCTGAAAATGGATTTGAAGAAAAGCATCAAGGACCTGTATAACATTGTCTTAGGATAAAGAAAACGTTGACATTTCTTCTTCTGCGTTTATAGGCTAAAGGACTGCGAAGTAGCGCTTTTCATGAAAGTGCGCCTTATACAATTGTTATGACGTCCAAATATCAAATTTTTTGCTCTTACACAAAACAAAATAATAATCACAATTGAATCTATAATTTAATACAGTGGAACCTCACTATTAAGACATAACAAATCTGAGAAAATTAGGTCTTAAAAGGAAGAGAGTACATTTGTTTGTTTGTTTGTTTGTTTCTTTGTTTGTTTGCTTAACGCCCAGCCGACCACGAAGTGCCATATCAGGGCGGTGCTGCTTTGACATATAACGTGCGCCACACACAAGACAGAAGTCGCAGCACAGGCTTCATGTCTCACCCAGTCACTGTGACATTATTCTGACACCGGACCAACCAGTCCCAGCACTAACCCCATAATGGGACTGGGTGGCCGAGTGGTAACGCACTTGCGCTCGGAAGCGAGAGGTTGCGTGTTCAGGCCTGGGTCAGGCCGCAATTTTCTCCCCCCTTTCCTAACCTAGGTGGTGGGTTCCAAGTGCTAGTCTTTCGGATGAGACGAAAAACCGAGGTCCCTTCGTGTACACTACATTGGGGTGTGCACGTTAAAGATCCCACGATTGACAAAAGGGTCTTTCCTGGCAAAATTGTACAGGCATAGATAAAAATGTCCATCAAATACCCGTGGGACTTGGAATAAAGTAAAAAAAATTCCATGTCACACGGCATTAAGTCTCAGGAAACATGAATACACGCATGCAGAAAAAAAAAATATATGGGTAGCGCCGTATGTATGGCAGCTCGCTTTCCCCGGGGAGAAAGCAGCCCGAATTTCCATGAGGGTAACCTCACTGGACTGTAAATCTTATCCAATCCAATCCAATCCAATAATGCCAGACGCCAGGCGGAGCAGCCACTAGATTGCCAATTTTAAAGTCTTAGGTATGACCCTACCGGGGTTCGAACCCACGACCTCCCGATCACGGGGCGGACGCCTTACCACTAGGTCAACCGTGCCGGTATAGAGAGTACATTAACAGACGGTATAAACCGATTTTGTTTTAAAACGTAAGGTCTTATAAGGGGAGAAGTCTTAAATCGGGGGGGGGGGGGGGGGGGGGTCTTAAAAGGCTAGGAAGGTTTCACTGTATGAGAATCTTACGCAGACAGCTTTGTCTGGTGAAAAATCAAAAAATCAAAGTGTCACAAAACTGGTGTATACTATTTGATATCTGTAAACACGACAGATATTGTTAACAAAGGTTACGTACAAGAGGAAGATCTATGATAAAGCCTCCAAAAAGATGATTGAAATGTTTGTTTCCGTTGACAAGGCCAAAAATATAAGGGTCTGTGGGTCAGTAACCTTCTTTGTTTTTCGTTTTTCTTTTGAAATCGTGCGAGCTCAGTGTGTCCCCTGTTTGTCGGAGAAGAGTTATGACTTTCCTTGTAAAGTCTTCGAAATCGAGTTTTTCTTTTGTTTTATAGTTAAAATAGTTTTTGAAGTGTCAAAAAAAAGTCAAGGGTCGGGAGGAAAAACAGGGTCGGTCGGAGAACCGGAAACATTAACTTTTTTTTTCTTGGCCGAAACATTTCTTGTTTCGTATACTTATTAAAAGGATCTCAGGCAAACAGAGCAAATAAAGCAAATAAAGCGAAAAAGCACTCAAATCCAAGAGGATTTAATACAAATAAGCAAATAAAGCAAAGCGCTGAAATCCGAGAGGAAAATACATGTATCTGATACGGTATGGTCATGGAGACGTCATCATCAGTCTTTTCCAAGTCTTAACTACACTTTAACATGGAATGTATGCATGTATGTATGTATGTATGTATGTATGTATGTATGTAGGTATGTATGTAGGTATGTATGTAGGTATGTATGTAGGTATGTATGTAGGCATGTATGCATGTGTATTGGTGTGTCGGTGTGTCAGGTGTGCAAGAAAAAAGGGTATTTTTATATCATGGGTTTTATGAATTTTCTTCTTTTATTCTTTTATAGTTATTAATTAATGACCTATATGTGCTGATGACTAAATTAATTTCCTTTGTTGGATCAATAAAATGTTATGAGTTATGAGTTATGAGTTATGGAGAGGCTGAGCACGGAGGAGGTCGTTGACCTCAGCCCGGAAACAGTTGAACATGTCCATGTTAAATCCCTTTCTCTCCAATCCAATGCGGAGTTTGTGCATGCAAGCCCGCATTTCAGCATTTGAAGGGACTGCTTCCTCTTCTTCCTCCTCCTCCTCCTCCTCTTCCTCGCCCTCAGCACCGCTGCCTGCATCTCTCGTCTGGGTAGCCTGTGTCTCGACTTCTGCCACAATCCTGTCCAAAGCTGCATCTTCGTCTTCATCTGACTTGCACTTAACGTGATTAACGTGATTTCAAACTCACAAGAGGCTGGCCAAAACGTCTCAGGTTGTTTTGAAAACCATTCATGGATTAGCTGTGAGTGATCAGACAGCGATTACAGACTCACTGTTACTGCTTTTCACATCTAACGCGAGCCCAAAAGTGGCTTTATTAATTAAGCGGGTTGGTGGCCTTATAAAGCGGGGTTTTTTTTAAGCATAAAACATAGGTGAAAATCCGTGCAGCCAGAAATTGGCCTTAAAAAGCGGGTGGCTTTATTAAACGTGGACTTTTAAAGCGGATTCTAGTCCACCCGCTTAATAAAGCCACTTTTGTCCTGCACGGAGGTGGCCTTATTAAGCGGATTCTACTGTACTTGCTTGAGAGAAAAAAAATTAACGAGCAAAATTATTACGGTTCAGAAATCTAAAACAGATAATGTTCTAAAATTCAGAATAAAACAAAATTTTAAAAAAGTTATCATTATTGGAACATTTACTTTTTGACAAAACAAAACATTCAGAATTACTTTGAACCAATGGTCTTCATAGTGGACAGACAGACAAATAGACAGACAGACAGACAGACAGACAGACAGACAGACAGACAGACAGACAGACAGACAGACAGACAGACAGACAGACAGACAGACAGACAAAGACGTAAGAGACAACTTGGGCAAATAAAAGAAAAACTATTATGCTTATTATGACAAGGAGATGATCAGAGTCGATAGGAGTATAACAGTTTAGGTTTTAATTTCCATCAAAACGATGCATAATATTACTATACAACATGAAATAACTCACAAGTATTCAGAAAAGATTTCAATATAATTAGTTGAAAAAATAAACATTAAATTTGTGCCAACACAGTCTATACAAACAATTATGGAAACATGTACAGAAAAACAAAACACCATAACAGTTAAAGTGTCAACTTGAAGTTTGAATAGGACGGAGGGCACCAAGAGTTAAAAAAAAAAAAAAAAAAAAAAAGGGAAAGAAAAAACCTTTGCCTGCTGATGTGTGGGTTTTTTTCTATGCAGTTCATCGAGAATGAAACTTTGTTTAAACAGTGAAGGGAAAAACTAGAGAAAACAAATCAGTGTTAACATTTAAAATATCATATTATTATAGCCGCTGCCTTTGCCTTTCGCTGGAAGTATAACCTGTACTTCTGTTATGATCTGTCTTTGGTTTATCATAAAATTATTGTGGAAGGATTTTTTCTTTTTTTAGAAAAAAAGCGAATGCTGAGCCTGCTCATGGGGAAAATCGTTTTGGACACTCCTTTCAAAACATTACATAATCTTACCCGTTTGTCTCCCCTTCCAATCCCTCATATATCATATGATCTGGGGTCGCGTTAGATTTTGTGGGTTTTATTTTGTTCTGGCTACATGTATTGTGGTGTTATGTAGTTAAATTTTTTAGTTTGGGTGTTGTTATGTTTTTTTGTGGGTTGTTTTTTATTTTTATTTGTGTGTGTGTGTGTGTGTGTGTGTGTGTGTGTGTGTGTGTGTGTGTGTGTGTGTGTGTGTGTGTGTGTGTGTGTGTGTGTGTGTGTGTGTGTGTGGCTGTGGCTGTGGCTGTGGCTGTGTGGCTGTGGCTGTGTGTGTCTGTGTCTGAGTATGTTTGTGTGTGCGTCTTTACTGTCATAAAATCAATGTCCAACAATACGAACATTCTTTTTTAATTGGAAAACGGTTTCATTCTTGAAGCAATACGATCAAAACAACCTTATCCTTTGTCTCACAGAAAAGGGAAGGGAGAAGAAAAGTTGCATGTGAACCGGAGGGACTCGTCAGGCGATGTAAAAATTCAACACAGTTTAGGGCTGCAATTTTACTCCTAAAACTAAAAAAAAACAATATCCCTTTTGGGGAGAAAATGACACTCATAAGAAAAAACACAAATAACCAACGCGATGCAAGATTCAGTACACACTATACCCTATGATATTATAGTAAGCTAGTTGAGAGAGAGAGAGAGAGAGAGAGAGAGAGAGAGAGAGAGAGAGAGAGAGAGAGAGAGAGGGAGAGGGAGAGGGAGAGATAGAGAGATAGGGAGAGAGAGAGAGAGATACGGAAAGAAAGAGAGAAAGAAGAAAAGAGAGAGAGAGATAGGGAGAGAAAGAAAGAGAGATTCCCAGAGAGACAAAAAGAGAGAGAGAGAAAGAGAGAGGCAGAGATAGGGAGGGGAAGGAGAGATGGTAGAAACAGCTGTCTTAATACAAACATAGAGTATAATAACAAAATAGAATACATTTAATAAATAGAAACATGATTAGAATCTTTCCCCCAAAAAAGTAAAAGATACAAATTTAAAAACAACACGTTTAATTACTTGTAATACCGTATCTCCCGAGATCGCACGCTATCGTATCAACAACAACAAAAGATGGACACGCACACGCACACACACACACACACACACACACACACACACACACACACACACACACACACACACACACACACACACACACACACAAACACACACACACTGACAAACACACACATACACACACACCCATTAAAAAAAAGCAGCTTTCACTCAACGCTGTCCACCAAACAATATACAGCAGATAACATTTAAGCATAACAGAATTCCCCATAGTATTAGCTGACATTTCTGACATCTGCTTTGTGCCGACAACAAGTGGGAATCGATACGTGTGTTATGACAAATATGACACAAACCGAGGCGCCCAGAAAGGGGAATTATCCTCTCACAATTATGAAACAAGTGAAGTGAATCGTAAGCCGCTTTCAAGCGCGGTATTGATCGCTACGGATGAATGATTCTCGTTGTGGGATGATGAATAGGTTGGCATTTAGAGTCGGAAGAGTTACAGTCCAAATCACGAATCGGGATTTTCTGGCTCGTGGCTATAGCGTTACATATAGAGGGAGCAGCAGCAGGAGAATTGGAGGGGAAATACTGAGCGACGGTTTGAGGAAGAAATACAGAGTAAAAGATTCAGGGAACACGTATACATATAATTATGAAGAGGGGATTGAGGGGAGAAAAACAGCACAAAGAATTGAGGACAAATACAGAGAAAAAGATTCAGGGAACATGGACACAGAAGAAAGAGGATTGAGGGGAAAATATGCACAATGAAGTACTGAGGGAGAAAAACAAAGAAAAAGATTCTGAGAACATACAGAATAGAGGATTGAGGGGAAAAAACAGAGCAACGAATTGAGGAGAAAAACAAAGAAAAAGATTCTGAGAACATACAGAATAGAGGATTGAGGGGAAAAAACAGAGCAACGAATTGAGGAGAAAAACAAAGAAAAAGATTCCGGGAACATACAGAATAGATGATTGAGGGGAAAAAACAGAGCAACGAATTGAGGAGAAAAACAAAGAAAAAGATTCCGGGAACATACAGAATAGATGATTGAGGGAAAAAAAACAGCAACGAATTGAGGAGAAATAAAGAGAAAAATATTCAAGGAACTCACAGAAGAGAGGATTGAGAGAAATATAAGAACAGTGAAGTACTGTGGGAGAAATACAGGAAAAAGATTCCGGGAACATACAGAATAGATGATTGAGGGGGGGGGGGGGGACGAGCAAAGAATTGAGGAGAAAATGCAGGGTACAAGTTTGAGGGGGAAATCCAGAGCAGAGTATAGAGGGGGGTGAATACAGAGCGTCGAATTATGGCGAGAATAGGGGAAATACAGAGCGAAAGATTGAGGGGGAAATACCGAGCAAAGGATTGAAGGAAAAATACACAGCGAAGGATTGTAGGAGAAATACACAGCAAAAGTCCGAATGGAAAATGCAGAGCAAAGGATTGAATGGAGAAACAGAAAATACACTTTTTGTTACATTGTCCAAAATTTAAAGAACATAGAAACATTTTATTCAATAGTCTACCAACGTACGCTCTGGATTGCAAAACACTTTTGTTTGGCAATACTGATATAACTATATCTTTGAATACGAAAATATTTTCTGCTGTACAAGATTACGTTATGTCAACTGATCGCTTCGGCTGATATTATATTAACAGTGACAGCAATAGATGTAGCAAAGCATTCTCTCTCTCTCTCTCTCTCTCTCTCTCTCTCTCTCTCTCTCTCTCTCTCTCTCTCTCTCTCTCTCTCTCTCTCTCTCTCTCTCTCTCTCTCTCTCTCTCTCTCTCTCTCTCTCTCTCTCCCTCTCTCTCTTTATTTGTATAAAATATTATGAAATATTTTGAAAGAAAAGGGTTGAAGTTATCACTTGTTCGCCATGTCTTGTTATCAGAATGTGTATTGATTATTAGTTTTGGAACGTGTCCATAAGCAGTCTGCTTGTTAACGTTCTTAATGTTGTTACTGTATATAACATGTATACAAGAAATTAATAAAAGCACGCTTAAACCAAAACAGAAAATACTGAGAAAGGCATTCAGAGAACAATGTGCAAAATACAGAGCATAAGATTGACGGGAAAAAAATTCAGGAGAAAATATACATCGATAGATTGAAGGAGTTATACAGAGCAAAAGATTCCATTGAAAATGGAGTTCGGGGGAAAAGAAATCACTAGAGATAAAAGGCAAAAGACGATGCAAATGATTGAAAGGAAAATACAGAGAGGAGTATATTCAGGGTATATACTTAGTAAATAAATGGAAAGAACTAAATGATAACAGAAATAAATGAAAAATACAAGCGCGGAAAAGATATGCAATTCTGGAGATAAGGACAGCGGGGAGGGTGGGGGGGAGGGGGGAGGGGGGAGGGGTTGATATAGAGCAAATGATTTAAGCGAAAGAACAAAATGAATAAATGTACATCTGTTTAGAATAGTTTTGTTGCATTTCTCAGAATTGCTGATTTCTTTTTCTCGCGCTTTCGTGCTAGTCCATTCTTCAAATTGCCAGTGCGTCCCCCCCCCCCCCCCCCCCCCTGTAGAATCCTCTGTTTTGATTTAGTTCCCCGCCCCACCCCCACAATTTAATCTTCTGGATTTTTTTAAGTCCACCATCATCCTGTAGATGTGTGTATAATATTGTATTGTTTTGGTCACGTAATATAAGCTTTTTTGCTGGAATTCGTGTCCTCGTTGTATACTGTTAAATTGTGTCATGTCTTGTATTTTGAATAACATTTTGTTTAAACCAAAGAACCATACGAAGGAATCAATGGAAATCACACAACAAATGCCTCAAGAAAAGGTTTCACAGAGCGAAGAAGTGAGGAGAAAATACAGAGCGAAGAATTCGCGGAAAATGCAAAGCAGTGAAGACAGACGGAAAAGTAGGAGAGTTATTAAGAAAAAGAGAGTATGTGAAAAGGAAAACGGGAGGGGGGGAGGTGCAGAAAGAGAGAGTGAGATGGGGGAGACGGGGGGGGGGAGGGAGAGAGAAAGGGCCAGAGAACGGATAATGAGAGAGAGAGAGAGAGAAGAGAGAGAGAGAGAGAGTGAAGAGAGAGAGAGAGAGACAGAGACAGAGAGAGAGTGAAGAGAGACAGAGAGAGAGAGAGAGAGAGAAAGAGAGAGAGAGAGACAAGAAAAGACAAGAAAAGACAAGACAAGACACATTCTTTATTAACGAGGGTAATGGCATAAGCAAACAGGCGCTTTTTTACTAATTTAATGACAATACGTTTTATAAATGTTAACCCCTTGACTGCCTTAGGACGGGTATACCCGTCCTGCACTTGTGCATTATTTCCATGATTAGATACTAAAAACAGATTCTTGGTTGAATTTCCTTTAAAAATAACATAGGTTTTACTTTCCTACCTACTGCTAGTTTGGAGCTAGAATTTTTTGTGAATTAGTACACCCCGAACTCCAATATTCCCTGGCAGTCAGGAAGTTTTGATTGGCAGCGAAGATAACAAAATAAATAACAAAATAGAATAACAAGACACAAACAAACAAACAAACAATTAATCAACCTACCAACCAACCAAACAAACTAAAACATTCCCACAAACAGAGAGAGAGAGAGACAGAGAGGTGAACGCATCGCATGAGGGGAAGAAGGGTGTAGTACAGTAACTTGAAATAACACACCCCCACCCACCCACCCACCCCCAACCCCCTCAACCCAAACCAAAAACAAATGTAAAAATAATTTAAAAAATAAAGATAAAATCTAACAAAATTACAACAACAAAAATAGCAACAGCGACAGCGAAAGAAAAATCATGAAAAATAGAAGAGCGGTTAGTATAAAAAAAATAAAAATAGAAAAATACACAGGCACAAATTGGATTTTTGTTTTGGTATATTCGGTACAATATCTATCGTTTCTTTTTTGATTAATCTAATTTGGAAAAACAGACGATAGAAAGATATATATACAAAAGAAAGAATAACAACAAAATAAAGTATAGAAGAGAACTACAGAAACAAACAATTTAACAAAATCTCATTTTGATCAAAGAAGTCAAAGTGAAAAGAAACTTTTAAAATTCTAAAGATAACACTGACAAAGGAAACACACTACTTGAACTACTTGAACGGCATAAACACTAGTGTTATTTCACCTTTAATTACCCGTTTTAACAAATGAAAAACAACGACCCTTTCTCCACATACAGACGTTCGGACATTATATGCTGATTACAACGAAAACTGTAATGCATGAAGCAGAAAAACTACATCCGACTTTAGACAACAATCGTTAGTTAATACAGAAAAGGAAAACTGAAAATCAAATCCTGAGTCGTATTTACCAATAATTTCCTTTCTTTCTCAGGAAGCCGCCCGCAATAACAGATGCAAAGCACACACATTCTACTCACGAAACAGAACACAAATGTATTTTGTATTTGATCAGTTGTCTTCGTTTAGAGCAAAAATTGGATTTTTCACGCTTGGGAGGAAAAACTGAATCCTCGGGGACAGCTGTGCGAGTCAGTGTGTGTGTCATCATCATCCCCCCCATCGACGACAGCCCCCCAAACTGTCCCCTCCCCTTCAATCCTCGCAGCGCCTCAGCCGTCAACCAATCACTGGCTTTGCTCACGTCTGTCGCACGCTGTCGTGACTCGGCCTGCTCGCTGGCATGAATATTGATGAGCCACGGTGGGCGGGGCTTCGGAGGCTGCGAAGCGCGAGTTATTGACAAGCCAAATAACCAAAGCTTTTCCTTCCAAGTTTATAAGCAGTTGGGCCAACAGTGGGCAAACTGACGGACAGCATTGCTGCAGCAAACTTCGGACACGTGTGACGCTGTTGTGGACAGCTTACTGGCGGCAGTAATAAGAACTGAGGAATAGATTCTTCTGCCAGACTTGTTCGAAGACTGTCTCCTGCTGCTGCTAAGGTTAATTCCCCCAAGTTTTCACATCGGAGAGGACCTTTTTCTGTACCTGGCGGCGTGTCGTCCCGTGGGAAAAACAGTGTGCGATGGTTTGCAGGTAAACACGGCGTGCTTTTCTTATGTGATGTGTCTGTCGCGTTTGTCTCTTGCTGTCGCTGGGTTTATGAATTATTTATGTTTGCTCTTTGTGCTTGCTGTTTATACTTTGTTGTTCTTTCGCCGCTGGTGACAGGATTTAGGGTCTCTTTGGGGAATTTGACTGTCGACTTTGATTGGAGTGGCGATTTCATTGCTGTGTTCGGTGCGTTACTAGTGCCATTTTTATGCGTTTCTGAGTGCAGTGCACCATCACAAACATCACCACATGCCATATTTTATTAAAGTCATGTTCTGTAAAAACAAAATGATATTTGAAACAAACCCGAATGCTTAGAATTCCTGACAAGAGCATGGCTGTGTATTCCAAATCTTCAAATTTATTTCTTGGAAAGTTTATTGAGTTGTTTGTACTTTTGTTTGTTCATTTGTTTATTTGCAGTTTTCTGTGTGTTGTTGTTTGTTTTTTGCTGTTGTGATGCGTGCTTGTTTTTGAGTTTTCTGCTTTAAGTGTTCATGAATAATTCTTGTACATTACTAGGTAAAAATAAATGATGTTCTGTTCGGTTTTGTTCTAAAGTCTGGTTTCTGTACACATATTTTTCTTGCTTCGCGTTTAAATTCCTGGTACATGTAGTATTGAACTATTTTGTGTTTTTGTTTAATTGTTTGTTGTTAGCTTTTGTGTGTGTGTGTGTGTGTGTGTGTGTGTGTGTGTGTGTGTGTTTGTTTGTTTGTTTGTTTGTTTGTTTGTTTGTTTGTTTGTTTGTTTGTTTGTTTGTTCGTTTGTTTGTTCGTTTGTTTGTTTTCGGTTTGTTTGTTTTCGGTTTGTTAGTTTGTTTTGGGGGGGTTTGTTTGTTTATTTGTTTGTTTGTTACTTTGTTACTTTGTTTGTTACTTTGTTTGTTACTTTGTTTGTTTGTTTGCTTGCTTGCTTCCTTGTTTCCAAATCGTATTTTATATGGTTCTGCGTCTTATTTAGGACCAAGAAAAATATTGTGTAAAATACTTATAATAACAAAGAGGATATAAAGAAGAAGAACCTTCTGTGTGGTCCTAAGTGAATTTGTTGTTCAAATATTAGGACCGGTTCTGAAGAAGGAAAAAACCCGGTATTTAACCTAATAATTTGATTTTGTAGGGTTCCCGGCGTGAATTGTGAATTTGGTCAAACTTGCAGATGATTACCATACATTTTTAACGCAAAAAGTAGTAAGAGTGTCTTTTATACACAAAATACTGCGTGTGTATGATCAGCTCTTAAATATTCTTTAAAAAATATATGTGTGCGCGCTTGCAGTTGTAAATTAAATGTATTAAAAAAAAGATGTATTGAATGAGCTCTTTAAGATTCTACGAATCTTCAGATCAACAAAATATAACAAGAAAAAAATGAACTGAATATATTCACCAGTCACCAGATACAAACACGCACGCGGAAAAATAAGGACCGGTTTCGACTAATGTCTACTTCAGCAACAAAATCAAAGGAAGAGTTGACAGACAGAAATAATGAAGAGAATAAGAAGGCAACAAGAGAATACAGACAGAAACTAACGTAACCTAACATTAAAAACATAATATAATAAAAGCTAAGGAAGAAAATCATGATGACAATGACGTGCGTGGAACAGAAACGTAATAAATACTTACATTAATTTTATTTAAGGCTTCAATCGCTTGTGTCTTCACTGCAAGTCGCTGAACTCCATTTTGTCAAGATAAGTGTTGTGTAATTAGTGTTCGTCTGTGTACTTACAAGACCGCTGGGTCGATATATTTGTCAACGTAAAGTTTTGTTTTGTCAATTCTTCTTCTTCTTCTTCTTCTGCGTTCGTGGGCTGAAACTCCCACGTACACTCGTGTTTTTTTGCACGAATGGAATTTTACGTGTATGACCGTTTTTTACCCCGCCATTTAGGCAGCCATACGCCGTTTTCGGAGGAAGCATGCTGGGTATTTTCGTGTTTCTATAACCCACCGAACTCTGACATGGATTACAGGATCTTTTTCGTGCGCACTTGGTCTTGTGCTTGCGTGTACACACGGGGGTGTTCGGACACCGAGGAGAGTCTGCACACAAAGTTGACTCTGAGAAATAAATCTCTCGCCGAACGTGGGGACGAACTCACGCTGACAGCGGCCAACTGGATACAAATCCAGCGCGCTACCGACTGAGCTACATCCCCGCCCGTTTTGTCAATAATTAAGCATTCCAACAACTTACCTTTCTTGGGTTTTTTATTCTGAATTTTGGAACGTTGGCAGTCTTTTTGATTTTGGAGTAATGCTCAAAAACAAAGATAATGACAGGAATACAGGGAAAGGGTTCAGAACTCGGACAGACTCTATTCTCCATCATTTGCTGATTCCAAAAACATATAAATATGTTATATTCGGATTAAAAACAAGCTCTGAAAATTAAATATATAAAAATTATTATCAAAATTTTTTTTTCGAAATCAATTCAAAAACACTTTCATCTTATTCCTTGTCGGTTCCTGATTCCAAAAATATATAGATATGATATGTTTGGATTAAAAACACGCTCACAAAGTTAAAACGAAGAGAGGTACAGAAAAGCGTGCTATCCTTCTTAGCGCAACGAATACCCCGCTCTTCTTGTCAATTCCACGGGCACTGCCTTTGCCACGGGCGGTGGAGTGACGATGCTACGAGTATACGGTCTTGCTGCGTTCAGTTTCATTCTGTGAGTTCGACAGCTACTTGACTAAATATTGTATTTTCGCCTTACGCGACTTGTTGTTTTATGCTGATAACTAGCTTGTTTTCTTGCGAAGGAGTTTCATTTTGTGCTTAGTATTTGTTATTTCTTTAGTTAACCGTTTGGGCTAATTAAGAACACTAAACATTTGAGTTCATACAAAAATAGAGAATTAAATTAAATACTGGACAAACGATTAAACTAAGCTTAAGGCCTACTTAAGTGCCGGTCCATATAAGGGACCTTTCCCTATACCTTTCATTCTTTTCATTCTCTATGTTTTTAAGGGTATTATTACGTTTCTGTTCGACGCATGTCACTGTCACCATGTCTTCCTTCCTTAGTCTTTGTTCTTTTTATATTTAGTCAAGTTTTGACTAAATATTTTAACATCGAGGGGGAATCGAAACGAGGGTCGTGGTGTATGTGCGTGTGTCTGTGTGTCTGTGTGTCTGTGTGTGTGTGTGTGTGTGTGTGTAGAGCGATTCAGACTAAACTACTGGACCGATCTTTATGAAATTTGACATGAGAGTTCCTGGGTATGAAATCCCCGAACGTTTTTTTCATTTTTTTGATAAATGTCTTTGATGACGTCATATCCGGCTTTTCGTGAAAGTTGAGGCGGCACTGTCACGCCCTCATTTTTCAACCAAATTGGTTGAAATTTTGGTCAAGTAATCTTCGACGAAGCCCGGACTTCGGTATTGCATTTCAGCTTGGTGGCTTAAAAATTAATTAATGACTTTGGTCATTAAAAATCTGAAAATTGTAAAAAAAAAAAAAAAAATTATAAAACGATCCAAATTTACGTTTATCTTATTCTCCATCATTTGCTGATTCCAAAAACATATAAATATGTTATATTCGGATTAAAACCAAGCTCTGAAAATTAAATATATAAAAATTATTATCAAAATTAAATTGTCCAAATCAATTTTAAAACACTTTCATCTTATTCCTTGTCGGTTCCTGATTCCAAAAACATATAGATATGATATGTTTGGATTAAAAACACGCTCAGAAAGTTAAAACAAAGAGAGGTACAGAAAAGCGTGCTATCCTTCTTAGCGCAACTACTACCCCGCTCTTCTTGTCAATTTCACTGCCTTTGCCATGAGCGGTGGACTGACGATGCTACGAGTATACGGTCTTGCTGAAAAATGGCATTGCGTTCAGTTTCATTCTGTGAGTTCGACAGCTACTTGACTAAATATTGTATTTTCGCCTTACGCGACTTGTTTTAAGGTTAGGTTGCGTTAGTTTCTGTCTGTATTTTTCTGTACTTACTCTCTCTCTCTCTTTTTTTTCTATCTCTCTCAGTATCTCTCTCTCTCACTCACTCTCTCTCTCTCTCTCTCTCTCTCTTTCTCTCTCTCTCTGTCTTTCTCTGTCTCGGTCTGTCTGTCTGTCTGTCTGTCTGTCTGTCTGTCTGTCTGTCTCTCTCTCTCTCTCTCTCTCTCTCTCTCTCTCTCTCTCCCTCTCTCTCTCTATCTCTCTTTGTCAACTCTTTTTTCTTTCTCTTTTTGCTGAAATAAGACATTAGTCGAAACCGGGTCTTATTTTTCCGTGTGCGTGTTTGTATAACTGGGGAGTACAGTTTCTTTGTTATCTTGTTTTGGTTCTTCTCGCCTGCAGTCTCTTGCTCGTTATAAGCAGACAACAGGGTTTGAAAAGGCTCAGCGAGCTAGGCCCCAACATTAGATAAGTGGGTTCAAGTGCTAGTCTTTCGGATGAGACAAAAAAAACGAGGTCCCTTCGTGTACACTACATTGGGGTGTGCACGTTAAAGATCCCACGATTGACAAAAGGGTCTTTCCTGGCAAAATTATATAGGCATAGATAAAAAATGTCCACCAAAATACCCGTGTGACTTGGAATAATAGGCCGTGAAAAGCAGGATATGCCCCGAAATGGCTGCGATCTGCTGGCCGATGTGAATGCGTGATGTACTGGGTAAAAACATTCCATCTCACACGGCATAAATAAATCCCTGCGCCTTGAATATGTGTGCGATATAAATTGCATAAAAAATTAAAAAATATATCCCTGCGCTTAGAACTGTACCCACGGAATACGCGCGATATAAGCCTCATATTGATTGATTGATTGATTGAGATAAATCGGAGTGCCATATAGTATTATTTCATGTATGGGTTTTAAGACACAACAATTTTTTGCTCTCTCTATTCTAACATGGGTGTGTCGCTGAAATGTATTAACGCCTTTCGTGTCTTCTTTGAATTCACAATGGGATCAATTGAGTAAAAACAAATGTGCTTTATGTTTTTCTACAAAACAAATACACATGTTTTAATAGAAAAAAGTTTGTTTTTGAACGCTCCTTAAAATTCTATGATACCAAAGCCATTGAATACGCCGCGTCGTTATTTTCAATAAACAATATTCCTTTTCGTCGTATGAATTCACACAAATGTGTTACCGAAAGACACAACAGTGCATGTTTGCGTGATCAATCAATCAATCAATCAATGAGTCTTATATCGCGCATATTCCGTGGGTACAGTTCTAGGCGCTCTGCAGTGATGCCGTGTGAGATGAAATTTTATACGGCCAGTAGATTGCAGCCATTTCGGCGCATATTTACCTTTCACGGCCTATTATTCCAAGTCACACGGGTATAGGTAGACAATTATTAACTGTGCCTAAGCAATTTTGCCAGGAAAGACCCTTTTGTCAATCGTGGGATCTTTAACGTGCACACCCAATGTAGTGTACACGGGGGGAGGTTTGGACACCGAAGAGAGTCTGCACACAAAGTTGACTCTGTGAAATAAATTTCCGCCGAACCTGGGATCGAACTCACGCTGACAGCGGCCAACTGAATACAAATCCAGCGCGCTACCAACTGAGCTACATCCCCGCGTGATGTCAACTATTAACACCATTGCACACAAAAACACGAGGAAATCCGAATTACACAAGCAATTCCAAACGAAATAAAAATCCAAAGAAAAGAAGATACGGTAAAGGGAAGATAAAAGACTGAACCGAAGAAAAATCCGAGTATAAAACGATATTCTAAAACCACTATCAATCCAAATAAAAGACGCGACATTCTAAACCAAATCCATGGCAGCTTGGAATAAAAGGCTGTATTTTAGTCCATCTGTTTTTCATTCCTCGTTGAATATCTCTGAGCGGAATAATATGTTGTGAATATACACAAACTCCGAGAGCGTGAACAGTGCGATATCTGTCATTCAGATGGAGTGGATTACTGCATAACTGTGCAAAAACTAATCAATAGACAAACAGACAAACTGACAGCCAAACAATGCGCTTGACACGCGTAAATATAAGAATATTAACATAACCAAACAGAGAATATATGATTATATCTTTAACGCCTTGTCATGAATATATACGGTGCTGTTGTTTGCTCGAATATTTCAAATTGAACTCTGATCGACCAGGTTGACTAAAAATGCGCTGCAGGATAAAATACAAACTAAAATAATAATAAGTTTGTTTCACACAAAAAAAGAAGAAGGAAAGAAAAAAAACGAAGACAGAAATAAAGATGCAAGGAAGTAAGACAAAACGAAAGAAAAGGATTAAAAAAAAAAAGGACACAAATAAATTCAGGCAGAAAACCCCCCAGATATTCAGTAAGAAAGAAAGAAACAAAGAAACATAT
>NC_090245.1:78352487-78362487 GCF_037325665.1 Littorina saxatilis
ATTGTCCCCAAGGTCAGGCTGCTGGAGTCCGCAGCGTCCACGCTGACCGCCCACCAAGGTCACCACAGCGACCTTGACTCCACCACCTCCGAGCAGCGCCATGGATGTCTCAGCGACGACAGCGACGTGGATATTGAGGTGGAGGATGTTGATGACAAGAATACTACCCTGGACTCCGACAAGGACAGAGAAGTAGGAGAGAACGAGTCCCAGCTGCTGAACCGATCCTCAGACTCCGGCGAGATGGGAGAAGCTGATATTTCTGATAAAGAGGAAGAGGAGGAGGAGGAGAGACAGAAAGATATCCAAATCAAAGTCGAATCTGGGGACTCTTCTGAAGAACGAGGCAACGCTAGCTACACCGACCACCACAATCAAGTCTCAACGGCCACCTCAACATCCTCCCCTTTCACCACCCCCACCCGAAACCGCTCCACCTCGTCCTCGTCCTCAGCCCTGGATCTCTCCTCGTCGTCGTCCTCGCCTTCGTCCTCAGTGGCGTCATTGTCTGTGATGTCATCAGGCCCCTCTCCCGCCCAGACCTTGCTGCTGCCCAGAAGTCTGGACGCTGGCCAGAGGGCTCGCTGGATGGGCCTGGGGATGGGGGTGGGGTTAGGGGCAGTTGGGCTCGGCGGACCGGTGCCCGGAGCGGACTTAGGTCTCCGTCGTTACAGCGCTTTCCACGCTGCCGGAGGGAGTGGGAACCCGGGACTCCGGGGTTCGCTTGCCTCCTCCGTGGGTCCCTTCATCCACCCCGTGTTCGCTGCTGCCAGGTACCCCTCCCTCGTGCCCCTCGGCGCTTCCCCCTCCCCTTCAGCTTCCTCCATCTCTCCGGCCTCCTCAGCCTTAGGGGTTGCGGGTTCGGATCCCGTTGGTAGAGGACTTCGACTGGATAATGCTAGTCAAGTTGTGACCACTGAAAGGTTGTAGACTGTTCTTTCCGATTAGACGTAGGCTGTGTTGTAGAAATGTTATGACTCGACAGTCAGTTCTGCTGTATCTATATACATGATTATGAACTCCTGAAGAAAAACACGATTTTTGAAGATCCCTATACGGTCTTCTTTCTGTTGTGGCATAAATGGCTGTAGATTTCTTCGGAAAAAGAGAGCTATTCAGATTCAACATGACAGTTATTTCTGCTGCGAGCATGTTCCTGAGAGGGAAGACTGTTAGAAAAACAAATTTTCTGAGTGTAAATGGCAGTACACCTCTCCGACGAAGAACTGACAAACGTAGAAAGTCTTCGAGAACGGTTTAGCCTGCTGCGTGGCATGAACTGATTGTTAAAGAAGAAACATATGTTTTCTGATTGAAAGACATACCCGTGTCCTGTGTTAATCCTTGTAATAACTTTACACTGTCAACACTGAAGTCTTGCTGCTGTAACAAAAATGTGTTCTACTGTGTTCCGTGTTAGACCGTTGGCAATTTAAATACTGCATGAGAATTATGTATATAAACAAAACAATAGCCAGCCTCAGCGTCTCTCATCAGAATTAGACCAAAGATTATGTGTGCATCGGACAAATTCAGTAGTCCTTGAACTGTCAGACAGACATAGGACAAATATATAGGACAAATATTTCGGTGCAGGTTTACTGCAGTAGAATTATTCTTCAACGATACTGCATGAGAGTGATGCCAAGAGGCTTTTGATGTGTTTGTTTGTGAGTAGAAAACAGTCATCGACTTTTGTATTTCGTGATATTGTGATCTGCCCGAGTATGTAAGTAAAAATTCAATGTTTTGAGCCTTCTCTGACTATTGTTTCTGTCTTTCTCAATTGTCTTCCTTCTTTTGTGTTCTTTCCTCTTATTTTGTCATAGCTTTTTCTTCCTTTCTTTCTTCCTTTCTTTCTTCCTTTCTTTCTTTCTTTCTTTCTTTCTTTCTTTCTTTCTTTCTTGATATCATTGACATTTGTTTTATGTTTTTTTGCTTGCTTTTTATTCAAAGGCGGGTGGTGGGGGTGAAATTGGATGAAAAATTATAATATGATATTTTAAGGACGCTAAGTTACTCTTCAGGTCGTAAACTTAAAGGGTTGTTCTGGGGGGGGGGGGGGGGTTAGCCAGCGTTAGTAATTACTCATTACTCATTTTTCCTTCTCTATTTTCTGTGAAATTATCCCACACCCGCCACCACCCAGCAAACATGCGCACAGACACATATACACAAACACACAAACAGGCAGACAGACAGACACACAGACACACACGCTCCTTTTACTAAAAAAAATCTGTGGGCTCAGCGTACACAAATATGCTGATTGTTTTTTCTTTCGTTGATTTTATCCTTTCGTTATTTAATTTTTTTCAAACAGTAAACAATGTGCTGTCACAACTATTGTGCAATTCTGTTCAATGTTAATGCTATTTCCAGTGTGAACTTAGTCCGTGAAAACGTACGCTGAATTCTATTGCATATTAAACGTTGTTTTGAACTAAACAGAAAATAGACCTTTGTTTTTCTTTGATTCTGATTGTGTTGGAACACTGTATCTTGATGGAACGAGGATTCTGCTTCCAGGGCCATGAGGGGAGCATTTTCTCCCAATGTGTGTCTGTGTGTGTGTGTGTGTGTGTGTGTGTGTGTGTGTGTGTGTGTGTGTGTGTGTGTGTGTGTGTGTGTGTGTGTGTGTGTGTGTGTGTGTGTGAGTGTGTGTGTGTGGGTCTGTGTCTGTGTCTGTGTGTGTGGGTCTGTGTCTGTGTCTGTGTGTGGGTCTGTGTCTGTGTCTGTGTGTCTGTGTGAGTATGTGTGTGTGTCTGTGTATGTGTCTGTGTGTCTTTCTGTCTGTCTATCTGTCTGACTGTCTGTGTCTATATGTGTGCCTATAATTCATTTTTTTATTTTTTTGATATGTTTTAGTTCCTAGAATTTACTGGATGTTTGTCTCGTGTTCACCTCAGACATAAGAAGCTTTAAGTACACTGATACACCAGAAATGAATCAAGGTTGATTGTTGATGTCATAGCTGTTTTTGTTGATGCTTTATTTGCATTGATGTACTGATTGTATACCAATGAAAAAATTCAAAGTAGTATTAAAAAAGTTGAGAAAAAAATCTGTGAATCCACCTGTCACTGAATTCTTATAGTCTTTGATTTCTCTGTTCTGCTTTTGTTGTTTCCTCTACTTAAAGTATTGCACCCTTCCTCTCTTTCCGTTCTTTTTTTTCTTTAAAAAAGATATTTACGGTTTTTAAAAACAATTAAACAGAAGAAAACAAAACGTCAACATCTCTTATTAACGAATTTTGGCAAACTAGTTTTGACAGATTTTTTGAGTTAATAAAATTTTATTTCCTAAGCTTTCATGCAAAATTTCTTTGGCACTGGCACAGTAATAACTTAATCAAAAACTTATTTAGATTCTATAAATGCCCCACAGTGATATATATATATGTGCAATTTTATATATAATACATGTATATATAATGCAATTACTAATTTTGTGCAATTTTTTCGAAGAATGCTGTGTATGACCATTTAAAACTCAAACTGGATCAGACTCGTCATAGCAAGATAACCTGGCTTGAAAGTGTTTCTCTATTTTAATATTCAATTTTACTCACGGAGAAATGGGATTTTGGTTTAAAACAAATGGAAGTAGATTTTTCTTATTTTACTAATGATAGCAAACGCTTGTTTTCCTGAAATTCAAAACAATATTTAATTTCTTTAATTTTGTTTTAATACTGACGTAACGGTTTTCGAACACTGTTGCTGCATTCCTTTTTTTTTTAAATTGTTTTCTTTTTTGCTTTCCCGGATTTTTTTTAGCCTTTTAATGTTTTTTATTGGTTCTGTTTGGATGGTGCATGAAAACCAAAAGCAATGCAAATCTACTCTGGTGAGCATACACACTCAAAAATATACATTTGTACCCTGCTGCCCAATACCTTGTCTGCTCCCAGTAAATGTTATCTCATTTGTATTTTATCATTTTCTCTTCATATTTTCTCATCTTATCGCCATATCCAGATTTATTTTATCATATTTCCTCTTCCGTCCTCTTTATTACCTTATACTTTCTTATTGTTTTCCTCGTAATTCATCTTTTTCATTTTGTTGATTTGAAAAAAAGGGGGTTCTTTCTTTCTTTCTTTCTTTCTTTCTTTCTTTCTTTCTTTCTTTCTTTCTTTCTTTCTTTCTTTCTTTCTTTCTAGCTTTCTTTCTTTCTAGCTTTCTAGCTTTCTTTATTTCTAGCTTTCTAGCTTTCCAGCTTTCTAGCTTTCTAGCTTTCTTTCTTTCTAGCTTTCTTTCTAGCTTTAAATTTGTTTTTAATACAAATAAAAATAAATTTTAAATGAACAGAAACTGCAATAGTTTTCAGTATAAGCTACTTTAAAAAACAAAAACAAATGTTAAACAGGACAGTCAAGCATTGTTTTCCTTCCTCATACGGGCGGAAAGATATTCCCGAAATTAAAGACTTTGACTAATCCGATCATCGATCAGATCTTATTTTCATTTGTTTCTTACATATCTTGTGTTTACCGATTCGAAGCGAATTTCGTTTAATTTCGATAATCTTATATCGCATTTATATTTAGTCGAAGCCAACCTCGTCTAAAACTCCCAGAATGATATGGTTATGTCATCGATTCGAATCGATTTTTGTCAGCTTTATAATTTAATCTCACCTCTTCACATTTACATCTAAACCGAGCTCAAATCTATTTCAGTGTCATCTAAACCATCCAGAAATATACAGGCTATGGTTTACATCACCGATGGGGCTTGATTTGCTCAACTTTATAATTAAATTTTAACTTACTGTATTCACATACTAAACCTTATCTAATATAGTCTCATCTTTAAGCTCCTATTATTATACAACCCATGTTTGTCTCACGGATTCCAATCTATAAATATTCGGTCCACTTTATAATGCAATCTCACCTCATTGTATTTATATACTAAACATAATCTAATCTATTGTCATCTAAAGCTCCTAGAAATATACGACCCATGCATGTTTGTCTCATCGATTATAATCTATGAAAGTTTTCGGTCCACTTTATAATTCGATCTCACCTCATTGCATTAATACAAAATACTAATCTAATCTAGTCTCATCTAAAGCTCCTAGAAATATAAAACCCATGTTTGTCTCACGGATTCCAAACTATACATTTTCGGTCCACTTTATAATTCAATCTCACCTCATTACATTAACTATACTAAACCTAATCTAGTCTCATCAAAAGCTCCTAGAATTATACGACCAAGGTTTGTCTTACCGATTGTAATCTATATATAAATGTTCGGTCCACTTAATAATTCAAGCTCACCTCATTGCATTAATACATAATAATAAACCTAATCTAATCTAGTCTCATCTAAAGCTCCCGACCAATGTTTGTCTCACCGATTATAATCTATATATAAGTGTTCGGTCCGCTTAATAATTCAAGCTCACCTCATTGCATTAATACATAATAATAAACCTAATCTTATCCTGTCTCATCTGAACCTCCCGGAATGATATAGCCCGTGTGTTCTATAGCTTCATGGTCTAAGCTCTGAGCCAACAGCACGGGAAGACCACCGAGAGTGGTGGCTTTTGTTGGTCTAAAAAAGCAGGTCGACATTTCGTAGTGACAGCTTTTGTAAATGACAGAAGAGAGCGCGGCATCCAGGGATGGCAACTTCACAGGCGCCCGGTGTAACACGACATTTTTACTCCACGAAAACTTTACTCCGGAGTAAATATTTCGTACGAAATTCTTACTCCGAGTACACTTTTCGTACGAGAAAAAAACTTCCCAAGGCACGAAAAAATTACTCCCCCCACGAAATTTTTACTCCTCATTTTTTACATTTAGTCAAGTTTTGACTAAATGTTTTAACATAGAGGGGGGAATCGAGACGAGGGTCGTGGTGTATGTGTGTGTGTGTGTGTGTGTGTGTGTGTGTGTGTGTGTGTGTGTGTGTGTGTGTGTGTGTCTGTGTGTGTGTGTAGAGCGATTCAGACTAAACTACTGGACCGATCTTTATGAAATTTGACATGAGAGTTCCTGGGTATGAAATCCCCGGATGTTTTTTTCTTTTTTTCGATAAATACCTTTGATGACGTCATATCCGGCTTTTTGTAAAAGTTGAGGCGGCACTGTCACACCCTCATTTTTCAATCAAATTGATTGAAATTTTGGCAAAGCAATCTTCGACGAAGGCCGGGGTTTGGTATTGCATTTCAGCTTGGTGGCTTAAAAACTAATGAGTGAGTTTGGTCATTAAAAATCGGAAACTTCTAATTAAAATTATGTTTTTATTAAACGATCCAAAAACAATTTCATCTTATTCTTCGTCATTTTCTGATTCCAAAAACATATACATATGTTATATTTGGATTAAAAACAAGCTCTGAAAATTAAAAATATAAAAATGATGATCAAAATTAAATTTTCGAAATCGTTTTAAAAATTATTTCATCTTATTCCTTGTCGGTTCCTGATTCCAAAAACATATAGATATGATATGTTTGGATTAAAAACACGCTCAGAAAGTTAAAACGAAGAGAGGTACAGTAAAGCACAGCGCAATCGCTACCGCGCCAAACAGGCTCGTCACTTTCACTGCCTTTTGCACTAGCGGCGGACTACATTCAGTTTCATTCTGTGAGTTCCACAGCTTGACTAAATGTAGTAATTTCGCCTTACGCGACTTGTTTTACTTCCAGTAAAAATCTTGTACGCAAAAATGGGATGCGGGCGAAGGGATAATGCCAATAAGTGATCTCGCGCACACGAATGTCGCGCTACCCTCCTTCCACCCCTTCCACCACCAAGACTAACAGGGGACAAGGGAGTAAAAATTTCGTACACCTGGCATGGGAAGTTAAATTGCTCGTGTTGGGGTGAAGTAATTTATTCGTTATTTATTAGTCAGGGGAGTAACATTTTTGTACGAAATTTTTACTCGGAACTCACCTGTCTTGGGGAGTAATTTTCTCGTGCAATGGGGGAGTGGTTTTTTCGTAAAGGGAGTAACTTTTTCGTACGAAATGTTTACTCCGGAGTAAAAATCTCGTGGGAGTAATTTTCTCGTGTTACACCGGCGTTGGCTGTTTAGTTTTGAGGATGAGCAAGTTATGTATAAACAACATTTATCCTACATACGTGAAAGAGACCACTCATTACATAACAATATCGTTTAAACCACACGTGTGTATATCATGTTAATGTGGTTATGTCAAGCAAGTCTGGCAGGGACCTGTGTTTCCACGGCTTATGATGCCAAAGTCACCGAGACAAACGTCATTATGGAAAAAAATTGCGCTCCCTAATTCTCTATGCGTTAACTGGTGGTAAATGTGTATGTGTGGGGTTGTGGGGGAGGGGGCAGTACGAGGGAGGTAGAGGGGTCCGTTTTCTCTCAATTGTTTCTTTCTTATTTTTCTTCTATCTTTTTCTCTTTCTTTTCCTTTCATTCTCTCTTTGTTTCTTTGTTTCTTTGTTTCTTTGTTTCTTTATTTCTCAATCTTAAAACACTGCACTTTTGTGCGCATATAGGATGAAGTAGTTGGTTGTTCGATTTAAACCAAAAAAAATGAATAACTAACTAGCTAACTAACTAACTAACTAACTAAACAACTAAACAAATAAATAAATAAGTAAATGAATAAACTAATAGATACATAAATAAATAAATGAATACATAGATTAAAAAAAAATCAATGCATTAATCAATCAATAAATAAAATGAATAAAAAATAAATGAATTCACGTATTAATCAATCAATCAATTATTCAATATAGAAGTAAGGAAGTTAACTAAGAAGGAACGAACGAACGAACGAACAAGGGAAGGAAGGAAGGAAGGAAAGAACGAACGAACGAACGAACGAACGAACGAACGAACGAACGAACGAACGAACGAACGAACGAACGAACGAACGAACGAACGAACGAACGAACGAACGAACGAACGAACGAACGAACGAACGAACGAACGAACAAATAAAGTAATAAATAGATAAGAGAATACTTTTGCCATGCACTATCAGCATCAAAAACAACCCAAAGGTTCACACACCAGTTCACTGGCCTGTGCCTGTTTAGGTGCAGAGCCTGAATTCCAAGTTGCCACTCATTGACACTTGAAGCGCAGTTTGTCCCCAGCCTGTGTTTAGTTTGTCACAATTGTTGGCACATCGATTGCCGGGCATACCGTGGGGTCTTTTTTATTCTCCTTTCATTTTTTTTATTTTTTTATTTTAGGGCAGGCTTCTATTTCTTTTTCTTTTTTTTTGAGTGGTGAAAAAAACATTTTATGTTATGACCTTATGTTTGCGGTTGTGTTTAAAACCGCTTACAGCCAAAACTAGGGGGGGGGGGGGGGGGAGAGAAGGGCTGATACAGGGGAAAATATAAATGATTTGAAAAGACTATGAATGGTAGTATAATAGTAATAATAATGATAATAAGAATGATAATGGATACTTATTAATCCCCCCTTCTCACCAGAGCTCACGGCGATGTACAATAGCAACAGCATGCATGCACACACACACACACACACACACACACACACACACACACACACACACACACACACACACACTAAATACAAATGTATGATAAAATGTAGGCATGTAGCGACCAAATTGAAAGTTTTCAGGACCACCAAAAAAAAATCTCTCTGATTAAACGCAAAGAAAACGGACCTTCTCTCGCGGGGAATGATATTCCTACTTCGTGGAAAACATGCAAGAATTTCACTACGATTTATATTTCTTTCAGCAAATTTACCGCAATACCATGCACGTTTTTGCGTAATGTAAGACAGTCTGACCCTATGTTGCAAAGTTTTCGACAATTTGAAATAAATTTCGGCGTTTCACGGCCGACTACCGACACCAAACAACGTATATATACATGTTTCTCACAATACCTAATGGAATCTCTTGAACGATTGTTCAGATTACGATTTTCAATTTGTGGTGATATTAGAATTAGCTGCTTAAGCTTGCAATAAATTTCAAAAAATTCTGCTCATTAACAGGAACGCATAGGTTTAGTGCTCTTTCTTCAAACTTTCGTAGCTAAATGATAAAGACTGAATTAAGAATGACAAAGTGGGTGGGTTTTTGTCCAAGTGAGATTTTTACACTTACATTTAAAGCAGAAAGAAGAAATTATACCGATTAATCTACTAAAATCATTTAATATCTTACATTTCATTTGCAACTCCTTTCGAGATTTTTCACTACGTACACAAGTATACAAAGACAATAGCTACGATACGTGCGTCTGACACCTGTTTGTAAATTAACAGAATTGGGTTTTTTTGCACAATGTATATATTTGTTTAATATTGTGGAGAAAAAAATGTGTACGACTATAAAGCTCTTTAAAGCGACGCGTAGATTTTTGTCAGACTACGGATGTATAACAAGACCACGTTCGGTGATATTTTACCAATTAATTCAGATTCTTAAATATTTTTGAATTTGCAATTCTGAATTTTGAAATCAACACAACAAATTGTTCATCAGCATACGTATTTCAAATAATTTGTTTTTCGAAAAGTAATTATTTTATTTACCAATTATCTACAGAAATTAGAATACTCCTATTTTTTTTATACTCTGTAATTTCAACATTAGTCCAAACAGTTACAATGTACAATTAAAATAAACCAGCACGGTTGGCCTAGTGGTAAGGCGTCCGCCCCGTGATCGGGAGGTCGTGGGTTCGAACCCCGGCCGGGTCATACCTAAGATTTTAAAATTGGCAATCTAGTGGCTGCTCCGCCTGGCGTCTGGCATTATGGAGTTAGTGCTAGGACTGGTTGGTCCGGTGTCAGAATAATGTGACTGGGTGAGACATGAAGCCTGTGCTGCGACTTCTGTCTTGTGTGTGGCGCACGTTATATGTCAAAGCAGCACCGCCCTGATATGGCCTTTCGTGGTCGGCTGGGTGGCAAACAAACAAACAAAACCAATTAAAATAAGCTGACATGTGTCCAAGGTAGTTTATGAAATAACTCTGTGT
>NC_090245.1:78364987-78376826 GCF_037325665.1 Littorina saxatilis
AAAAGGAGTTAATATATTTAGTCCGCCATCATGTTACCCTTTGTTATGTACTAACCAGGATTACGTGAAATAAGCATGATATGCTTGAGTTAGTCATCTTAAAAACCATGTATTGTTTTTGTCCTGATAAAAGTTGAATACAGTTTTGTTTAAACCAAAGCCCAAGTGATATTGCGCAGGAGCTAACCGAGGCCTTCATGTAATCCCACATTCTTTAGCAGCTACCGACGGTAGGTTTACAGAAGAGCCTGTCTTGTACTCTTGTTTATTTCAAAAAGACGCATAAACTTTTCAAAACAAAACGTAATCAATTAATTTTCGTTAGATGTGGCTGTGATATCCACATTTATCCTACATACGTGAGAGAGACACCCGTGAGATAATAATCGTTCAAATCACACGTGTGTATATCATGTAAATGAGGTCATGTCAAGCAAGTCTGGCAAGGACCTGTTTTTCCACTGCTTATGGTGCCAAAGTCACCGAGACAAACGTCATTATAGAAAAAAAAAATTGCGCTCGCTAATTACCCTCGATGAATCTTTAGAACTAACACGTCACGCCACACTTTCAGAGTGACGTTTCTTTGCTTTGACGTAATAGATTGCACGAGGCTTTAGAAGAGATCGAGGTTCCAAAACAAGCGTCTTCAATTTAGCTGCCTCGACTGCAGGACATTTTCAGTAAAATACACGTAAGTACAGTATGTAGGATAAACAGAATACTACATGGCTTGCTGTTTCGTACCAGATTTACACTCGTTGCTTTTTCAAATAGTGAACAGCTTGCTTTCGCTCGCAGTTCAATATTTAAAAAAAAAACTCGTGTAAATCTGGTACGACACAGGAAGCCATGTAGTATTCTTTATTCCCCCCTCTGCTTCTTTACCTCTGTAAACTTGTAGGGGTAGTTATTTTTCGATAATGACCCAGCAACCAAACAAATAACGACCCAGCAACAGCCTGAATCCTCGATAGTGCAATGGGTTGAGAAGCTGTTCTGTTTCGGTACTACTTTTGCGACTGAAAAGTTCCGAACGCTCTAATGTACGAAGTATACATCTCTGGAGCAAACAATACAAACATACGGCATTTAAATTAACAACTACAGGCTTGCACACATGAATCTCCATATAAAATCCATGAGTTTGGTTGTTTTCTGAATCTAGATCTGCTGTGCACAAACGTTCATCACAAGCACATTTCCAAGGCAAGTAACTCTCATACTTTGTCTAGCGACAAGAGTAGTTCCCCTTTCAAATTTCTTTTCACTCAGTTTCTTCGACAACAGACTGCAATCCGACGGTCAGTTTTCAACAATATTTCATTTAATAAACAGATCACACGCAACCAAATGCACACATCTCAGACATCTCATCAATTTAAACAACATAAAGCGGTTTCATACACTATTTTCCCCAGAAAACTGAACTTCATACAGTTTTTAACGTTGGAACACGGGTGCAAAAGTTCGTCTGCTAGTCCCATTTGACGAAAGAACATTATCCTAAGCGATACCAAAACATATACAGAACACACAATATCTGCCTTTGCCGCCACAGCAGAATAACAGCATATCTGTGTACTTGATTTTAGTCCAAAATAGGAAAACTGACAAGAAGTGTTAACAGAATGGAATGATTTGCACGGAACTATACAACCGCGCATTAATCGATCGCCTGCGCAGGTTGACTGGTTGAGTGAATAGGATTCGATCAAACTTTCGCACAAAAACTCCAATTTCTTTGAATAAGTGAAGAAAGGGGGAATAAAGAGGTTACACACCTCGTCTCAGTGATTATAAAAAATAATGGTCTCAGTTCGCGGTCATGAAAAAGCTCGCTGAAGCTCGCATTTTTCATGATCCGCTAACTTCGACCATTATTTTTAATAATCACTGAGACTCGGCATGTAACCTCTACGTATTTATCAGTCATTATGTCTCGAAAAGCGCCTTACGCCTCGATGTGATAATTATGATTCCTCCTTTCTCACCATTGTGACTTATCAATGTGGATGTCACAGCCACATCAAACAATAATTAATAATGAAACAAGACAAGTTAAGACGAGACGAGACAAGACGAGACGAGACGAGACGAGACGAAACGCCGAGACGAGACGAGACGAGACGAGACGAGACGAGACGAGAGAATACGAGACAAGACGAGACGGGTAACAAACAAAAACAAAACAATTAAAATTAATTAGAATAGTACAATACAGAGCACACAAAAATCCCAAACAATTTAAACTTCGGTGAACGACAGTGCCTTATTTTCAAATGTCCATGTATACTTCTAATGTTGCTTGCAAGGGAGAAACAAGGCAGCATATTTCTACTGTTTTTGCAGTTGCTATGGCATCTGTGTAAACTATCCATACAAAAGAACAAATATCTCTGGTATTTGAACAAACATGTAAAAGCGAGCTTATGTTTTTTGCGTTATAAGCTTACAAAAAAACTCTTTTCTTCCAGCGAACCAAGCTTCTTCTTTGCATGAGACCACCAGCTTGTTTTTAAACATCTGTCCACAAAAAGTCATGTCTGTCTGTCTGTCTGTCTGTCTGTCTGTCTGTCTGTTTCTCTCTCTCTCTCTCTCTCTCTCTCTCTCTCTCTCTCACACACTCTCTCTTTTTCTCTGAGTCTCTTTCTGTGTGTGCGTGTGTTTGTGTGTGTGTATGTGTATTAGTGTGTGTGCCGGTGTGTGTGTGTGTGTGTGTGAGTGTGTATGTGCGTGCGCGTTTGAGGTGCGTTCGTGCGTGTGTGAGTGCGTGCGTGTGTGCGTGTGTGTGTGTATGTGTATGCATTTGTGTGTTCCGGGGGATGGGGGGGGGGTGTTATCTATCTCTCATGTTCCTTTTTCTGGCCTTCTCCTTTTCTGTGTATCTCCTCCTCATCCTCCCCCTTCCCTCATCAAACGGTCATCCTCCTCTTGAAACAATACAGGCTTCCTTCCCCTTCTTTTTAATGTCCCTCCTCTTCCAAATGTATCCCTTCTGTGACTTTTTGCCCTCTGGTTCAGTTTGCATCTGAACTGTCCCTGCCCCATACATCCTACTATTGATTTACCAAAGACCTCCGCGAACTTTTCCCCGGTTTCTTTTTTTCCATCGCATGCTTCAGTAGATCAAAGTATTAAGCGAGCGGCGACAAAACCATCTAGCTCTGAACCAAATAATCGAACGGCAAAGAACGATCAAGCTTTATTTTTGCCCAACGTCGCCGCTAGTGGGCGGAAGGGTTACTCTTCCTTCTTCCTTAACTGGTTTGTGTGTTTCTCGCATCATTAGCAAAGAATGGTCTAGCTACTTGAAGCTGTTGTCCGCTTAAGTAGCATTGTAACAGACAGAAAGTAAGCGGCAGGTAATCCGATTACCTTAAAACTAATTATGTGAATATGTTTGTGTCTGTTGTTCGTGCGTGCCTGCATGCATGTATGCGTGTGTGCGCACGTGTATATATGTATGTATGTATGTATGTATGTATGTATGTATGTATGTATGTATGTATGTATGTATGTATGTATGTATGTATGTATGTATGTATGTATGTATATATGTATGTATGAATATGTGTGTGTGTGTGTGTGTGTGTGTGTGTGTGTGTGTGTGTGTGTGTGTGTGGCTGTGTGGCTGTGTGCGTCCGTGTTTGTGTGTGTGTGTGTGTGTGTGGCTGTGTGGCTGTGTGCGTCCGTGTTTGTGTGTGGCTATGTAGAGGCAGGGGGAGGGAGGGCGAACATCTAATCTGATTTTGATTGTTTAAGCCGATTAGGTGTTTCGTGTTTTAGATGTTATGCACATTAGTTTGTAAATAGAATCATGTAATAGTATTTGATTCACGTAGATTCTCTTGTAAATAGAATTATTTAATATCATTAGATTCGATATAAATTGATTTACGAAAGAGCTTATCATTGACGAAGCAGGACTCCGTGGAACTTTACCATGACTACGTAAAAGATATACAAGTTTCAGTAATACATTGGAAGCTCCATTTTTAAGACCTCCAGAAATCTGAGAAAATCGAGTCTTAAAAAGAAGGGAGTCTTAAAAGGGGGTAGTTTTACAGAGGTTATGAACAGACAGTCTGAGAAATTGGGGGTCTTAACATGGGGGGTTCCACTGAATGCATTTTCCTTTTTGTCTATACGTGGTACGATGCACTAATCTCTTATGATGCTCAGCTACTACATGTGGCCATGCATAATCCCACTACAGTGACGTGTACTGACCTATGTTCTGAAATGGAAAAAAACACATGTTCACTCGTGAGGAGCAGACGTACGTTGCTCCAACAACGTTAGCATTGAATTATTGCGGTTTGTGCGTGTCACATGGCGAAAATGAAACCAACCATTGGTCAAACAGGCACCCTATATCAATTGATGTCACACGCTTTCCTTCTTTGCCACTACTAAAGTAAACGTGTGCAAGATTGTATGTTACACGCTTTGGAGCATGTGCAAGAACGGATTCAAACTCGAAATCGTCCATCCAAAAGCCCCAAAATGCACAAACGACTTTTATTTCTCCTGCTGTTATCGTTTTTTCTCTTTACAAATTCTTTAACGCTGAGAATACTGAAAACGGCATCCCAGACGACAGAACTGTTTCCATACGCGAATTTAGCTGCCCTTGGAAAGTGGCTCGCTCAGGAGGCCTGTTAGTCTAAAACTAGAAGGACAGAGTTCTGAACATAGATGACAAACACCCCGAAAAGAACAACATTTCGCGGATGCAGACACAGAAAGACGTCATGAAGAATGCGATGCTTCAAAAGATACAGACTGTGACGATGACTGTGACGTCATTCACATATACCGAGACGTCATTCATAGTTGTTCGGTCACTTCCGTCAAAAAGTAGATCTCTCCACAATGGCTGCTCCTGTGTTTAGGTTTGTCAAGCTTGAGTACATGCAAAACGTGTTTGTTTTCTCCTCTGTTGAAGCTGTGAGAAATAAATGCTATTCCGACTTGGTCGTGTGACAGAGTTTTCTTCCACACTCGATTAACTGATGTCTAACTCAGCCTCACGGCTTCGTTAGACAATCAACGTAATCTCGTATGGAAGAAAACAGGAAGTCGTCAAAGCCCAAGTGATATTGCGCAGGAGCTAACCGAGACCGTCATGTAATCCCACATTATTTAGCAGCTACCGACGGGAGGTATACCTAAGAGCCTGTCTAGTACTCTTGTTTATTTCGAAAACGACGCATAAAACTGTTCAAAACAAAAAATACTAGGTTAATTGTCGCTAGACTATGATGTGGCTGTGATCTCCCCATTTATCAGTCACAAGACAAGACGAGACGAGACAAGACAAGACGAGACTAGACGGTAAACAAACAAAAACGCAACGATTTAAATGAATTAAAATAGTAGAAGACAGAGCAGATGATTTAAACTTCGGTGAACGACAAAGTCTTTATTTCAAATGTCCATGTCTACTTCTAATGTAGCTTGCAAGGGGAAAAAACAAGGCAGCATATTTCTACTGATTTTTGCTGTTGCTATGGAATCTGTGAATACTATCCATACAAAAGAACAAATATCTCTGGTATTTGAACAAACATGTAAAAGCAAGCTAATGTTGTTGCGCAAGCTTGAAAAAAAATTCTTCCAGCGAACCAAGCTTCTTCGTCGCATGAGACCACCAGCTCGTTTTAAAACATCTGTCTACGAAAAGTCATGTCTGTCTGTCTATATATGTCTGTATATCTGACTCTCTGCCTCTCTATATCTCTCTCGGAGACTCTCTCTCTCTCTCTCTCTCTCTCTCTCTCTCTCTCTCTCTCTCTCTCTCTCTCTCTCTCTCTCTCTCTTTCTCTCTGTCTCTCTCTCTCCCTCTCTCTCTGTCTCTGTCTCTGTCTCTCTGTCTCTGTCTCTCTCTGTCTCTCTGTCTCTCTCTGTCTCACTCTGTCTCTCTCTCTCTCTCTCTCTCTCTCTCTCTCTCTCTCTCTCTCTCTCTCTCTCTCTCTCTCTTTCCATCCCGTTTCTTCGTACTTAAATGCGACAGCAAACAAACTTTATTATTCTGCGAAAAAGAACATAACAAGTTGGTGTTTGTTTCTTTCTTTCATTCTTTCTTTCTTTCTTTCTTTCATACACCCCTAACCCAGCACCCCCACCCCGTACTCCCCATCACATCCAAATACCCGATTCTCTTGTTTTCCTAGACAGTTATATTCAAGAGTGCACATGCCTCCAGCAAAACGCTCAGTGCTTGTTTTATAAACGAAGAAATGTGAGTAGTATAGTAAGCAGGATGTAAATGAAAAATATAAAAACAATTTAAAAAAGCCTCCAGGAAAGCTCTTAAAAGGTGTGTTTTATAAACAAAAACAGAAATATGAGTAGTGAATGTATCAGCATGAAAAATACTTCATGAAAAAGGCAGAAAGAGACTCAGACAAAGCTGGTTAACCTGACTATTATGGTTAAACAAACGGGTCGATAACTGCCCGCGGCAAGACCGCGACTCGCTGTTTCATAAACAAAGCGTGTCAATTCTAAGCGTGTCACTAACATCTCAAAAACAAAAATCGAAAGATTTCTGTTTGCTGTTTTCCTATTATCCCAACGCCCTTCTATAACGAAATAAATCGATACGACTATACAGTTGTTCGGATATTAAACAAACAAAACAAACAAAAGAACTTATAAGGACCTCTCTTTATCCAGTGATAGCACAGTATGATAATTCTATGTTTTTCTGATGAACACAATTATAGATAATACGCAAGAACTTTTGAAGTGTTTGTAGTCCAGAAACAAATCAGCGATTGTGTTGAGAGGTGCTTTTGTGTGTGCACCTGTCTGTTTGTTTGTCTGCTTGCAAGCCATCCTGTCTGTCCGCCTGTCTGCCTGCCTGCCTGCCTGCCTGTCTGTCTGTCTCACCAAACAGACAAAACAGCTTCAGAATCAACTCTTAAGAGGAAATAGACCAGACATCAAAAGTACAGTGCGGGGGACCTCTTCGTCGTGTGTATTATAAAACACATCAAACACATGACAAATAACAATCAAACAATTCTTTTCGTCATCTGAAAGTCTGTTCTCATGGAAACAAGCGGGGCATGACACTTATTTCATGTACCACGCCCTGGACCGTGGTACACCTAGCTCTGTCCCCTGCCGGCGCTACACCCACTTCTGTCTCCCGCAAGACCAACCACATGGTAGGTGTCTCCAAATGTATGCCTTAAACTAGTAGATAACCAGACTGTCTTGTATTGAGGTTTATATCATACTGACCGTTACTGTTGCATTGCCATTGGATCAGCCAGTTTTCTTACCATTTATACTCTTGTGTACTGCATGCGAAGAAAAGGCCTTGGCAAAACGTTTGTGCCAGTTTACTGTCATTGACTTCTCACACATTGAGTTTTCAGTGATACTGCTACTTTTGTTTGTTTCGTTGTGTGTTCGTTCGTTCGTTCGTTCGTTCGTGTTCGTTCGATTTGTTTGTTTGTACATGTTCAGCAACTTTATCTGGTGAATGCTTTTCAACACACTTTTTGTAACCGCTTTTGAACACACTATTACACACACACAACCTCAACGACCCACAACCATGATCACCATGATCATCATCGGCTTTGCAACGATCCGCGGCGCCACCGGGAACGACATATTTTCCAAGGGAGAGAATCGAGGCACGTTGTGTGTCGGGATTACCTCCCTCCCTGCCAGAGCCCGCTCCCGTGGATGGACGAAACATGTCGGCCTGTGTGTGGAGGTTGCCCATCAGTGTTGAAGCCACGCTCATGAAGATGGTGATTGCAGCAACTTGATGACTGCCGTGCCATGTCGTGCTGTGCTGTGCTGTACAGCCCCTCACCCCCACCCAGCCCACTTGCTGTAAGGATGACTGATCGAAATACGATCATGATAATCGGAGACGAGAGATGATGCATGCGTGTCTTCGTGTTTTCCAAGCCCTGAAACTTTCGCTGTGAACGTGGGATCTTTTTCGTGCGCATGTGTGCACACGGGGGTGTTCGGACACCGAAGAGAGTCTGCACAAAGTTGACTCCGAGAAATAAATCTCTCGCCGAACGTGGGGATCGAACCCACGCTGATAGCGACCAACTGCCTACAAAGCCAGCGCGCTACCAACTGAGCTACGTCCCCGCCCCTGTTGACACATGCATGCTGAATACAGATCGATGGCATTGATCGTGTCTATTGGCAGTATGGCGTTGAGGTGTGAGCGGTGGTGGGCGAGGGGAGGGGAAGTGTGGGAGAGGGGAGATTCGGTGGCGGTGTGGGTGAAGCTGATGACTTAGAACCCATCCTCTCTCAGCCGTCTTGCTGTAAGAATGCTGAATACAGATCGATGGCATTGATCGTGTTTATTGGCAGAATGTTGTTCAGGTGTCGGCGGTGGGAGGGGGGGGGGGGTCGGTTGAGTTGAAGGTGAACTGATGACCTGCCACCTGACACCCACCCCCTCTCAGCCCTCTTGCTGTAAGGTTGCTGAATACAGATCGAATCGATCGTGTTTATTGGCACTGGGCAGTACCGCGTCGACGTGAGACAGTGGTGGCCGTGGGGGGGGGGGGGGGGGGGAAGAAAGGGGAATTTCGGTTGTGCCGTTCAGTGGTGAAGTAGTTGAACAGGTTGGGACGGGGTAAAGGATGGTTGGAGTTGACTTGATGGTGTGTGTGTGTGTGTGTGTCTGTTTGTCTGTCTGTCTGTCTGTCTTTATGTCTGTCCTTCTGTCTGTGTGAGTGTGAGTGTGTGTGTGTGTGTGTGTGTGTGTGTGTGTGTGTGTGTCTGCCATGTGTATGTGTGTGTGTGTATGTATGTGTGTGTATGTGTATGTATGTGTGTGTGTGTGTATGCGTATGTGTGTGTGTGTGTGTGTGTGTGTGTGTCTGTCTGTCTGTCTGTCTGTCTGTCTGTACCTATCCTCAAAGAACTCGCTAAGGAAGTGGCCCCCATCCTAACCTCCATCTTCTCCTCATCTCTACACTCCGGACAAGTCCCCTCTGACTGGAAAATAGCCACAGTTGCCCCCGTCTTCAAGAAGGGTGAGCATTACAAGCCCTCCAACTACCGCCCCATCTCGCTCACCTGTATCTGCTCAAAACTCTTGGAACACATCTTAGTGAGTGGCATCATGAACCACCTCGAAACCAAGAACATCCTGACCGGTCAACAGCACGGCTTCCGTAAACACCGCTCGTGCGAGACACAATTACTCGAGTTCATCGAAGAAGTCTCTACAGCCATGGAACGTGGTACTACAACGGAGGCAGTGGTGTTAGACTTTGCCAAAGCTTTCGACCGTGTAAACCACAGTCTGCTCTGCCACAAGCTCTACCACTACGGCATACGAGGAAAGACCAACAGCCTCATCGCAAACTTCCTCAGCGGCCGCACGCAGTCAGTCGTGGTGGATGGTGCGCAATCCAGCTTTGTCAAAGTGAAGACCGGAGTCCCCCAGGGCTCTGTCCTAGGGCCCTGCCTCTTCCTCTGCTACATCAATGACCTCCCCTCCAAGATATCTTTCCCTTCAAGACTCTTTGCTGATGACACAGCCGTCTACAGGTTCATCACCTGCACAGAAGACCCAGCCAAACTTCAGGAGGACCTCCAACGCCTAGAACAATGGGAAAAAGAATGGGACATGGCCTTCCACCCAGACAAGTGCTGTGTGCTGCCCTTCACCCGAAGCCATTCTCCCCGTCTCTCCAACTACACCCTCCACGGCCAGACGTTGGAGAGAGTCACCTCCACCAAGTATCTTGGGGTCATTCTAGACACTAAACTAGACTTCACCCAGCACATCGAGAACATCTGTGCCAAGGCCAACAAGACGCTGGGCTTCCTGAGAAGAAACCTGAAGGTATGCTCCAGCCTCACCAAAATGCTGGCCTACAAGACAATGGTCCGCCCTATTCTTGAGTACGCCTGCACAGTATGGGACCCACACTCCGACAGGCTCATCACAACCCTTGAGAAGGTCCAGCGCAGAGCAGCCAGATTTGTCACAAACCGCTACCATAACACCTCTAGTGTCACAGATATGCTGACGCTACTCGAGTGGCCTACGCTACAACAACGACGTCGCTGCGCCAGACTCGCTATGCTCCACAAGATTCTCAACGATCAAGCCTGCGTCTCCTGCGTCGGCCTCAAGCGGCAACCTCGAAGTGGACGTCGCAGCAACCACAGCCAACAGCTGGGAATAATCCCGTGCCGCACAGACTACAGAAAGTTTTCTTTCTTCCCGAGGACCACTGTCGACTGGAACTCCCTCCCATCAGATGTTGTCGAGGCCCCCTCCTATAATGCCTTCTGCTTGAGGGCTATGAGGGCCATACAGGCACAGTAACCGCCCTCCCCCTGCCCCACCTTTTTTATTTTTCTTTATCTTTATTTTTTATTTCTTTATTTTTCCCCTTTTATTTTTTTATTTTTTATTATTTTACTTTGTTAAGGACACACACTTGCACTTCGCCAACATGTTAATAATGGTCAATTCATTGATCGCTGAACATTATTGGAAGAAGATCCGTATTTGTCCGTGTTTGGGCCTTTCTCGTTGTGTCTGTATGTCTCCGTGTGTTTGTGGGTTTGTCCCAGTGTGTCTGTGTGTTAGTGACTGTGTTCCATTCTTGATCTTTTTCCCCCTAATTTCCCTTCTCTCTTCCTTTTTCCTTCTTTTGCCTATTTTTGTCCTTATTGACCAAAGTTTTCTTCTTGCAGTTTCATTCTTCCTTGATATATAAGGTGGGGTTTTTTAAATACAATACAACAAACTTCCTCAAAAACTTGTTTAACAAACCGCTCCAGACGTCTGGCATCCCCACAGAGATCTATATCTGTGTGGGCACCCCCCGTGAAGAAATTAGCGACGTGTCTCTTTGCTAAAAAAAAAAAAAATGTTTTAGTATGACAATGTTTTTCTTTTTCTCCGTTTGCCAACATCGATGCGTCTGTATGCTTTCTTCAAATTTGTCAAAAATTGTTCTGGAAATTCATGTGTGCGTGCGTGAGCACGCGCACGCGTGTGTGTGTGTGTGTGTGTGTGTGTATGTGTTTGTGTGTGTGTGTGTATGTGTGTGTTGTTTATGTGTGTGTGTGTGTTTGTTTTGTGTGTGTGTACATGTGTGTGTGTTTGTATGTGTGTATGTGTGTGTGCGTGTGTGTGTGCGTACGTGCATGCGTACGTTTGTGTGTTTGTGCGCGCGTGCGTGTGTGTGCACTCGCTTTAACCCAAACGCCACCGATTCATTCGTGAATGCAACATCATTTCAGTGTACTCCCGTGACAATCACGAGCAGCGCATTGTCCCTGCCAGAGCTTCTGGATTTCGCATGTGTCGTGCCAGTATTAGCTAGAGCTGTCTGATTGTGTCTTCGACAGAGCTCTACAAAACACACAACCAAACGGTTACAACCGTTTAGCCGCCACACTGGTGCCAGCATAATCGTCACCTATTCACAACCCACAACGGAATGCTGTCATCCCATCACGCGGCAAGCTCCCCCCCCCCCCCCCCCCATCTCCCCCCAGCCCCCACCACCCCCCCCCCCTTTTTTCTTTTTTTTTTAAACAAACACAAAAACAGTAAGCGCTTGAAGCGCGAACGAACTAGCCTTGCGAGCGAGCAGGAGAAGAGTTTCTACGGCAGGGTTGTTGAAAGCACACACAACAGCCGTGTTTACAAAAAGGCGGCTATTGAAGGAGAGAATCCGCTAGACACTAAATGCTGTTATTAAATCCCCACAGCACAGCACAAAGAGAGTTATGAATCATTTCTTTTGGCCACGGAAAGGGGGGAGGGCTGAGAGTAGTCATAATAGACCACCCCTTTCCTTTTGTG
>NC_090245.1:78377026-78397026 GCF_037325665.1 Littorina saxatilis
TTTAGAGCTTATTTCTAAGCCCTATATTATCTGTTATGGCTTCTCAAATGCCAGAACATACAGACAGACAAAAGCCGCCAGACCCCATCACAAACAGAACTCCACAATCCACAGGTGTTGCCTCCACACACACACACACACACACACACACACACACACACACACACACACACACACACACACACACACACAGACACACACACACACACAGAAGCCGTATATATCTATCTATATATATAAATATATAGAGATAGATGACAGTGGATTTTTCGATAAATAGATTCGACCTTTGCACTTTTACAGTGAGGACAACTTACGAAGGCGAACAACTCTGCAGAGTCTGCTGTGAAGGGCGACGGTAGTCTCCCTGTCACACTCGACCGCCTTTGAATGAACTTTGTCCCCAAAGTTTCGAACCATGGACCCGCCAAGCTTAGGTCCCTCCCAGGTGGAATGGGAACAGCACGAAAATGATTCAGTGGCCTGAACATTTCATGTCGAGTCCCATCGCTGTCGACGACGCCAAATGTAACCGAGTGCCGAAACACCACAATCACCTTTGAAGGCGAAGTCCACTCAAACGGGATTGAGAATAACTGTTATGGCTTCTCAAAGGAAGGCCTGAACATACAGACACACCAAAGCCGCCAGACCACATCACAAACAGAACTCTACAATCCACAGGTGTTGCCCACACACACACACACACACACACACACACACAGACAGACACAAGTCGAATATATATATATATATATATATATATGTATATCTATATCTATAAATATATAGAGATAGATGACAGTGTATTTTTCGCGTGGCTATAAATTGATTCGACCTTTTCACTTTTACAGTAAGGACAACTTACGGGTGCAAGGAAAGTGTTCTGGACAGTGCAGTGACATTCTAAAAATAGTAACGTAGTAACGGGAATATGGATTGACGCCACACGAAGGAAGGGAGATAAACGCTGAAAACACTGGAGAAGATAAGGAAGAGTTACTGGGAATGGATCAAGAGAAAAACCAAAATCGGTTCAGCGCTGCGCGCTGAGAGCACGTGTTGAAATATCTCATCGACCAGGTTATGTCCGGGGTGTACCTGAATATGGCCACCAAATTTGAAACAGATCCATCGAGAACCTTGGGCGTGCATCGCGAACACACACACACACACACACACACACACACACACACACACACACACACACAGACACAAGTCGTATATATATATAGATATATATATATATAGATACAGTATGCCTGTTGTTAGTTGTTTAATTTGTTGCCCCACAGTCTGTGTTACATCTTTGTTCTGTTTTAGATCTGTTATGTAAGTTCGGTTTTATTGTCAGACTTTTTAGGTGTAACTATGTGTCTATTACTTATCTTATGTATTTTCATCTTTTTAAAAACAATTTTTCTAGATTATCTTATATGACTATAAGTGGTCGTTGTCTATGAATGTTTTAATTTTTTTTGTAATGCTTGTATGTTATTTCCTACGAGGAAACTCTTTATATGTAAAATGTTGAATTTTAATGTCTAATGAAAGCGCCATGAGACTGCCATTTGGCGGTGAACAGCGCTATAAAAGAATGTTTTATTATTATTAGTATTACTCCCGCGACGCCATGTCATCTGCTCTCAACCTCTCGTTCCTCAGTCTCTCTTCATGGATTTCTTGAGTAGTAACTTGTAATTTCCTCTTCGCCTTCGCCATAGCAGCATACCATTATGTCCGTCCGCCCCTGTCCCCCTGTCCCCCCCCCCCTGTCCCCCTCTCTCTCTCTCTCTCTCTCTCACTCTCTCTCTCTCACTCTCTCTCCCTCCCTCTCTCTCTCTCTCTCTCTCTCTCTCTCTCTCTCTCTCTCTCTCTCTCTCTCTCTCTCTCTCTCTCTGTTACGGTGTGCGTGTGCGTGTGTGTGCTTGCTTGTTTGATAAAGAGAATCAACCAATACAGTCAAAACCTGGCAACGCGCTCACGCCGCACCCAACCACACACTCATGAATACCAACTTTCCGGTACTACTGAAAATACGCATTGTTCTGATTTCACAAGGCAGATTCACAGTTTCGACCACGTCATCACAGGACCTGTACCTGTAACCTATACTACCCGTCCTCTAACCATACTGACAAACAAAGCAAACTTTACACACAGCTTCCGCTCAGAGTCGCTAAGGCCCGGCGCTCACCTATGTAACTATGGCAGGACAGCACACGCACTGCAGATTATTGAGGTAAGGGACAAATTACATCTGCGCAGAGTCAGCGGCACAGACGACGCACTGCAGATTATTGAGGTAATTCTTTTTTTTCCCAGCCCGCTATACATTGCGTCGAACGAAAACAGGCCGAGTACTCTTCATAATCCCTATCGCAGCATGCAGCGCCGCTGACTCTGCGTACGTGTATTTTGCCCTTTAAAGCCTTCAAGTGTAGAAACTTGCCAGTTACGACTGAAGTCAGTAACTGTAACTCTAAGCAACCCAGGGAAGCCAGCGTTTGAATTGGGCATACCAAAACTTGTTAGCGTCTGACAATACAGGTTAAACTTCTAACCAAACTGCGTTAATAGGGGGGTATGTGTGTGAAAAACAGGCAACGGAACGTTTAACAGTTTGGATTGCGTCGGGTGTTGCGACATCAGTCAACGACACGATTTGCAGTTTGAAATGTTCACATTGTGATAAACAGACAAAGATGTGATTAACAGTCGATGTTACCATTCGTGAAAAACAGTCACAGTAGCGATTAACAGTTTGACGGACAATACGTAATCTGAGAAGAACCGAACGGACGCTAGATTTCACAGTTACAGTCTGGGCAGGATGTAGCGTTCTTTTCAAAAGCACGCCTATATAAGCTTTGCATGTTGTGCAACATGAATACTACTGCATGTACTTTCCATTGTTTATGTTGCAAAATATTTGAATAAATCGTTAGTGTTAGTGTTAGTGATGTAGCCTAATCATTGTGTCAGAGCAAAGTTCAGGATTCATCCAATAAAGTTATCCAAATGCCGGCAGATCGAAACATTTTGAGCGATTGCAAAGTGCAAAAGTTGATCTACGTCCTTATGTACCCGTGTACGTGTGTTTGGTTTTGATTATCTGAAGAAGATATCACCAAATTATTAATTACAGCCGCCATTTGCATTTCATATTTTCCAAAATATCTACTTCCTCTAGCAGATAGTCAAAACGAAACATACATACACGGGTACAGAAGGATGTAGACCAACTGTTGCGTCGATACCCTCCTCACAGCCAGCCTCCAAAAAGAATGTACCTTAATCGGGAACAAAAACTAATTACTTCATTCATTAGCGATTATAATAATAATAATAATGGACATTTGCTATAGCGCATAATCATATATATGCTCAATGCGCTTTACAATAACTAGAATTAACATAACTAATAATAAAACCATACACAATGAACAAGACCCACAATCTACATAACATAGCATACTCAGCATACTCCATGCAAGCAAACACAAAAGCTTAACACACTCCAAGCACGCAAGACCAAGCAAACAGGGTAAAGACAAAACAAAGTCATACAAGCAAAACCATACAAGCAAAATTAATACCGAACTCCGTGCAAACAATACTCAAAACTAAAAAAAAACATGGCAAAGCAACAGAATGAGAAAAAGCCATATATATACATACAAATTCAAAACACTCCATGCACGCAGGGGGGGGTATCATGTGTATGCAAGTGAAAAAAGATGCGTTTTCAGGCCTGTGCGGAAAGAGCCAGAGGAGGCAGAGTGACGAAGAGTGACAGGGAGAGAGTTCCAGACGAGAGGAGCAGAAACAGAAAAAGAGCGCTCACCAAAAGATTTAGTGTTGACTCTCGGAGTGGAAAGGATAGAGGTGTCTGCTGAGGAGCGGAGTGTCCTGCCCGGTGTGTATGTCTGAGTCATGTCTGTGAGGTATGCGGGTCCTGTCTGTGTGAGTGCACCATAGGATAGGCATGCGATTTTATATTTGATGCGTGACTCTATTGGAAGCCAGTGCAGTGCTTGGAGATGAGGGGAAATGTGTTCGGACTTGCGGACTCTGAGGACCAGGCGTGCAGCATTGTTCTGCAATTTCTGTAACCTGTTTAGGAGGTACTGGGGGCAGCCATACAGCAGTGCATTACAATAGTCCAGTCTGGAAAGAATGAATGCAGAGACTAGAGTCAGAGCTGCTTCTTTAGAAAGGTAGTGGCGTATCGAGCCAATACGGCGGAGTTCAAAGTTGACGGCACGAGTGATGTTTTGTACCTGTGCGTTCATAGTTAGGTGGGAGTCTAGTGTGACACCCAAGTTCTTCACTGAAACCGAGAAGGGGACAACTGCATTGCCTATTGTGATGGACTCTGGGAGCTGGATGGAGGTAGACATGCGTGGAGAGGAGGCAGCCATGACTTCCGTTTTCTCATCATTTAATTTTAGCTTGTTAAAATTATCACGTGTCTGATCCAGTTTCACACAGTGAGCCCTGATACCAAAGGAAAGGGCAGAGTCTTAGGAACAAAACCAAATCAAAGTCAAGAGTACTGATCAGGAATCAAAGACGCACGAAGCAGTGACTTTCGTACGTAAAAGTTTAATTTAACTTTGCCTTAAGGATTGAGATTTTTCCGATCTCCCAGGTCAACTTATATGCAAAAATGCTAGTACCTTATATCTCTTCGTGTGAACACGAAGGCACAAGACCAAGAACGCAAGAAAAAGATTCTGTAATTTATGCCAGAGTTCGATGGGGTATAGAAACACGAAAATACCCAGCATGCATCCTCCAAAAGCGGCGTACGGCTGCCTAAAAAGCGGGATATATACGACCATACACGTAAAAAAAACTATTCGTGCAACAACAACAAAAACAAAAAAACCACTAGTGCACGTGTGAGTTTTAGGCCCATAAACGCAGAAGAAGAAGATTCCTGCCCGTGTAAACTCTCTTGTAAACCACTGAAGGTCTGTCCAAGCTTTTATATTAAAAAATAGGTCATGCTACACAATAGTCTCCTGTCCGCCCAGCGACCTTCCCCTTGACCCTGCTTGTGACCTCGATGTTTTTTGCCCCCGCAAGGGGTACGGTACTCTCTAAGCACCCAAAACCTCAAAGAGAGATAACTGGCGGAAACCTTCCTATTGTAGTCTCCTGTATGACGGCTTACTAGTGCCAAAACCTCATAATTGTAATTATCAAGGGAAAATTAGTAATTTTCCCTTGATAATTACCATTTTCACGTGTTAATTACTAATTTTCCCCGGAAAATTACTAACTTTCACCTGTTAATTACTAATTTTTGTTTTGGCTCACTTCCTGACGGATTGCTAGTGCCGAAACTAAAAATTAGTAATTTTCCCGTGAAAAGTAGTAACTAACAGATGAAAACAGTAACTGACAGTGTTAATTAGTAATTATCACGTGATAATGGGTAACACCAGGTTTTGGCACTAGTAAGCCGTCATACTCCTGTCCGCCCAGCCGACCTTCCCCTTGACCCTGCTTGTGACCTCGATGATTTTTGCCCCCGCAAGGGGCACGCACCCAAAACCTCAGAGAGATAACTGGCGGAAACCTTCCTATTCAACAAGAGGCTCTTTCTTGTGCACAGTGGCGATTTTCGGCTGAATTAATTTACATAAATGAACAGTTACTGCCAAAACAGTATTTCAACAAAATGAAGATTCGCCCAATGTGGGGCTCGAACCCACGACCCTGGGATTAAGAGTCCCATGCTCTACCGACTGAGCTAACCGGGCATATACGTTACAGTTACGTAGCTCAGTTGTTACGGGGAGAAAATGTAAGTTTTACGCCCTCACAGCAAATCAGTTGTTCCGGCGCTGGCTTTGTAACCAGTTCGTCGTCATCTGCGTGGGATCGAACCCGGGTTCGCCGAAAGGTATATATATTTGTTGCATTTTTACTGATCACATGACAAAAACAGCTGTTGTCATCGGTCAATTAGGAACTGTATATCAATTGATATCGCGCAGGAAGTTCCCAGTGATTTTGATATCGCGCAGGAAGTAGTTTTCTAATTGTAATTTTGAAGAAAACAAATCTCACATGAATGAAACAAAAGTCTCCCATTTTTAAAAACACAAATTCAGAAAAGGAAAGTTATTGCAACAGAAAGATTAAGCTGTGCAATGAATAAAAGTAAACTTTCCCCACCTAGCTTTAACAGAGAAGTAGTAGAACTGAATGTTTTAATCTTATACCGAGTGAGGCAATTGGAACAGCCTTGGATTAAGCTTAAAGGACCAGACCATGCTTATTTAAAGGTTATTAGAACCACTAACCGATGACTGAAGTGTCACGAAGTGGATTGTAGTAAAAATAAAGGAGTTACTTTTATGTATACGTGTTCTGCCCTATCTAATTACACTGACTCTTCACTCTTCACACTAAACACTTCAAACACAGAGTTTGGGAGGATACAGACTTATTAATTCCTCACAAATTATAACACAATTCTTCACCTCAAAACATCAATACCAATCAACTTCTCGTCCACACCGTTCATACAATCTCATCACAATCACTCCCTACATGTGATTAATGATATAAAGAAACTATTTCAATAATAAATTACTGCACAAGGTAAAGTGTTGATTGACAGACACTCACGAGTTCGTATCACGGCTCACTGCATGTCGTCATTTACACATCCTTGTGCCGCTGTATCCACGTAGACGATGAGTTCCCAAAAACTCTCCTTATAGATACCAACATGCACCTTTCACGTTTCCCCCCGAGAAACACTTTCGCCATTAGCGAAAAGAACCGTTGTCTCTACGACCGGTGACGATGGAGACTCCTCCGTCCAGCCATCTGCGCCGATGTGGTCTCTTTCGCCACCATCCTTCTGCGCTCTCCCGTGTGAGGTCCGCCCCTCGTACACTCCATGGAAACTCCTCATGGAAACTCCTAAAGAATTAACCCAAGTCTTAATACAACATTCTCTTAAACCATCTCCTCTTCCTAAACTAAAGTCATGTATCATCTCTCTCGTTCATTCTACATTCACTTTCCGTCCACAGTCAATATCCAAACTATACTTAATCCATGAATCACTTAATCCACTAATGACACTACCATACATAGTATCACTGTCTTAAACATAACATAAATGCGTAACAACATTTATGTTCAAGAATGTCCCAACAAAAACCATAATACAATCACAACAAGAATTCTCTTAAAACTTCACACCAGAATTTAGTGCACTTTGTATACACTTTCATTACATTCCAGCTATGTATTCAAGCTTCAAGAATATACAACATAATAAATCATTTACCTTAAGAGACCTGTCTCTTGAAAGAGTGTTTGTCCCCGACAAACCTGACACACGCTAGACACCTTGCTCGGTCGAGCCTCTACAACGTTGTGACGTTATTAAACCAAGACCAGCTACATTTCTCATACTCGTAAACACAACTCATGTCAAACTAGGGTTTCTTCGTGCAACACACGAAACCCGTGATATCGCTTCAAACGTGTCCTAGCATATCCCAATTCAATCTTTAGGGAGGTTAAAATCACGACGTGTTTCACATCACAAATATCCTACTCACATCTTTGTGACATGAAGGTTAGAGAGATGCCAAAAATGTAAAGAAATTCACCGATTCGTAGCTGTATCATTGTGATTTAATTAAAAACGTTTTCTTCGAAAACCGCCAAATTCGTCTGCTACACGAGACTTCGAAATGGCCGCCAGTAGACGAGAACCGGCTGTGACGTCATCTAGTGTCCGGAAACCGAAAGTTACAGCTTACGCTCAAGTGGGCGTTTGCCTACATCGAGCATCAACAACACGCCGAAGGAATGCGCACGGCTGCTGATAGCTATGAAGTATAGAAAAAAGGTTCAGGCATCAGTTGTCACCTTTTTCCGATGGGCTTACAACTTCTGTAGCAAGACTGGCAAGAAAACCTGCCTGGCACACACAAAACAGCTGTTGCCTAACGCAGTTCCAGTTCCGACAATTGTTGACCACTCACAGGAGGTCAGAAACCGGATACCAATGTCATCAGAACGATCTGCTTTCACTAAACGCAGACGAAAGGAAGTTAGTACATGTATTTACATGTATAGTCTTAGGACGAGTGGGTTGGGCGGATGGTGGTGGTAAGAGCGAAGGGAGGGTGAATGTTTATAGTGTGCCGCAGGTGATATTAGCATGTATAGGTTTTTCCCCTTTTCTTGTTTTAAACTTCGAGCTTAACTTTTGACATTCTACCCTCACACCTTACTTTTTCATCAGGTTATCTGAACGAGCTGTTTGAGGAGGTGGTGATCCTAACACTGGCCTACGGCAACACTGGCCTATGGCAGCTACAACAAAGCTCTGCATACACAGCGAGACTACAATGCAACAGTGCCCAGACTTTGATTGCTACAGCTAGACCAGTTGACAAAGCTCAAGTTGTCACCAAGCAGGACGCCTCAACTGGCGACCAACTATATAGACTGAGGCTGCCTATCTCCAAATCTGACAAAGCAAGAATTGTTAGGCAAGCTCACAGTTTAAACCGACCTTAAGTATGCAATAGTTATGCACACCCCCTACACACACACACACACACCCACACACCCACACACACACACACACACACACACCCCAGTTGAAAGATGTAATGTACCTTTTATTTATGTGACATATTTGAAGCCTGTGTAGATCTCTGATGGCAGCGACCAGACAGGCAGGAAGAACTTTCCTGTTCTTTCGGCAAGTCAGTATGCAACTTGTCTGTATGTCCTGAACACATCAAAACATTTTCTTTAATTTAAGCTACATAATATCATGTGGATGCACTGATTGGGTGTAAATAATAACAGCAATTGGTACAGTCAATTCACTAAATGTGCAACAGAACCCTAATCATCAGACATTTTACAACAGCAAATTTCAACAGTCCTTTTACTTTCCTGAATGTCATTATTATTTATTAAAACATGCATCTAGAGCAACATACATATATCTAAATCTTCTTTTATTAAATTTCACCTGAAATTCAGGCTGCTTTCCCATGTAAAGTACAAATGCAAGTGTCCATAAACCAGGGTTTAATAGTATGTGAGTGAGTTCTGATGAAAAAGTGATTGTGTTGTAATATTGGTTATTACTGAGTGTTGATTACATTATAAAAACAACAACAACAACAGAACAATGTGAAGAGCAAACTTCTTCTGTGGGCATGCAAGTGAGTTAATTATTGTGTGTGTGAAACTATATGTGACTGAGTGTTACAAATTTAAATGACAACAGTTGTTCAGTTTAAATTTTCTTGGAAGCCTTTAAAAACAACAACAAATAAATACATTTAAAAATCAAACAAATATAGGCATCTCAAAAAAAGTTGTTTTTTTTTCTTCTTTTTTTTTTCTTTTCTTTTTCTTTTTTTTTTTCCTTCTTTTTTTTTCTTTTTTCTTCTTCTCTTCTTTTCTCTCTTTTTTTTTTTCTATCTTTTGAACCTCAGTTACAATATGACTCGCTACGAGTATGATACTGTGAGCGAAGCTGAACAGTTTAAACGTAAACAGAATGGGTTATAAATAATAATAATATCATTCTTTCGTTTAACATGGACAATCTTCGAAAATGTACAATATTTTCAATCAATTATAATTTAGCTATAATTCTCTCCGTCAACTGGCATTTGCACACTTTCTCTCTTTCTCTATCCTCTCTCCCCATCCTCTCTCTCCCTCCCCTCCCCTCCCTCCCTCTCTCTATCTTTAATCGTCCTCTCTCTCTCTCTCCCCCTCTCCCCTTCTCTGTCTCTCTCACCCTCCCTGCCACTCTCTCTCTCTCTCTCTCTGATACTGTGAGCGATGCTGAACAGTTTAAACATAAACCCTACCATTCTCTCTCTCTCTCTCTGATACTGTGAGCGATGCTGAACAGTTTAAACATAAACAGATAGGGTTATAAATAGCAATAATATCATTCTTTCGTTTAACATGGACAATCTTCGAAAATCTCTCTTTCTCGCTCACTCTCTCCCACCCCTCCCTCCGCTCTTTCTCTACCTCTCTCTCTCTCGCACCCTCCCCTTTCCCTTTCTCTCTCTCTCTTCCTCTCTCAATCTCTCTCTCTCTCTCCCCCTCCTCTCTCTCCCTCTCCCTCTCTCTCTCTCCCTCCCTCACTCTCTCTCTCTCTCTATTACCATGGTTGTGTTTAAATGAATTAATAATAATGATATATTTTGCTGTTCGTCATAATTGTTTTCATCATTGGTTCACCTTAGTTAATACATTGACATTTGCAACGAGTCATTTACAATAGCATAATAGTACTGGATTTCTCAGTCAAAAAGCCGAATGGAGAGCTCTCTTTCAAATATACAATTTGGGTCAAAGCCTTCTCCGTATTTGTATATACTTATTGACATTTTTGCAACAAGCAGAATAAAGTTAATATTTCTTATAGTTTGGTCCTGTTGCTTGTTCGGTTGGAAACCAAATAAAACGTCAGTTTCTTTTAATTTTATCTGTGAACCTGTTTTTATATAGATTTGCTTTTCTACGTTCTTCCAAAAAAGTGATATTCTTGGGCATTTAAAGAAAAAATGTTCAATGAAATCAATATCTCCACACAGACTACAGCGATTGTTTTCACGTTTTTTCATTTTGTGTAGTAAGATATTAGTGGGGTAGATATTATGCAATATCTTCCAGTGAAGTAGCCTTAGTCGCTCTTCCTTGGTGCAGTTGTTTGCTATCATCCAATGATTTCTTTCTATTTTATAGTTATATTTATTCATCCAAAAATGTATTGAGCAAGGAGTATTTGCTTTTTGTTTGGTAAGTAGTGATCTAAATTTTTTGGGAGTCCAGTTTTTAAGAGATTGAGGTTCTAGAGAGACAGTCGCTTCTTGAGTTTGGTTATTGTCAGCTCGCAATGATTGCGCAATGAGCGCGGTTCGCATTGCATTATAATCAAACAGCAGAGCAGGGTAGTCCCCGATTTTTTCTGCAATACGTGCGAGTGGTAATAATCCCTCGTCTGTCCATATATCTTGGACGTAATTTATGTATGCATTTGTCCATCTCTTGAAGAACAGAGGTCTGTTTCTGTACATTATCTCTTTGCTATTCCAGAGACAGGTATATTTGAATTCAGCATTGGACAGGTATATATTTCTGAATTCAAGCCATTTAATTAGACATGATTTCCAGAATTTAGATTTGACTTTTTCGAGTCCTAAAAATGTTTTTGGATTGGCAGTAGCATTGAGGCAGCAAAGGTTTGTTCCAACTTCATTAAAGATGTAGGTTGGTATTAATTTCCATTTGGCAGAAGTTGATATCCCACAACTGACACGAGAACAAACTGAAGCGTTAGAAAACCCAGTAACTGAACAAGAACTTCTTAAAGCGTTAAAAACCATGAAAAATGGTTCTTCACCGGGATGTGACGGAGTGACTACAAGTTTTATTAAATTCTTTTGGTCGAGAATAAGAGAGCTACTATTAGGCTCGATTCAAAGATCCTTTCATGTAGGAGAAATGTCTCCCTCACAAAAAAGAGCTATTATAACCTTAATCCATAAAGGAAAAGACCTCACAAGAGATAACTTGTGTAACTGGAGACCCATCTCCCTTACAAATACAGACTATAAATTATTAGCAAAATGCCTTGCGCTTAGGATGTCGAATGTTATAAGTGATTTGATCTCAGAGGATCAAGTGGGATTCATTAAGGGTAGAAAAGCTAGTAATATTATCCGATTAATAGATGACGTAATTGAACATATGAATAATGAAAATAAACCCGGTATTTTATTGGCCCTAGATTATACACGTGCATTTGACTCTATCTCCAAGGAATTCATGCTATAGCTCTTTCTCACTAGCGAGGCCGGAGGTGTGCACGAGTTTCGTCCCTTTGGTTCGGTAAGTTCCGGTTAAGATAGAGGCGGCAGTCGAGCGCATGAACGTGAAAGAATTGAAAGATTTTCTTCGGAAACATGGCCAACTTGTCAGTGGAAAAAAAAGAAGAATTAGTGCGCAGAGCAAGAGGCACGTTTCAGCTGCGAAAAGATGGCAAGGATGCTATCGATAATGCTGTGGAAACAAATGATTCAAGTTAGCATTTGACAGACCACTTCGACTGTCAGTGTCACGAACTTGTAGCCTATGTGTTAAATGTTATCAATAATTATTGAGCACACGCGGAATTTGTGCGTGAATCAGTGAGTCCTTTTGATGCTTGGTAGTCATGCATTTATTGTTGTTAACTGGATGTGCGTGTTGTCTAAGGCTAATGTCAGACGGAGCTCGCAAAACACGAAACAAAAGCCGAACAAAAGCAAAACAACACACAAAAGCACCATGTTTTGCTTTTGTTCGGCTTTTGTTTCGTGTTTTGCGAGCTCCATCTGACATTAGCCTAAGAGCAGTTTCACATTACCAGTTCATGGCTCTTTAATGTTACTTCAGTTGTTTTACTTTACATTGTTTACCAACTTTGTTAAACTGCTATTGTTTGTATATGTTTTAGATAAATAAAACCCAAACTGTATCAACTGCGTCTGTTGAAGTGTGTGTGATTATCTGTAAAACAAGTCATTCATCAAGCTTCAGATTCATCATGTCTTTATTCTTTGAATACATATATAATTATATAATACACTGCATTGTCGTTCCTCGGCAAATATTTCAGCCAACTGTGAATAAAAAACAAAATGTAATCACACACAGGTAATAAATATTTTTCCCTTAAAAACATAAAAAGCATAGATACACACCACACAAACCCTATTTATAATTTCATGTACATAATCCCACGTTACAAAATAGTGCACTCCTTACAACACACGCTCACACCTGGTTGGTTTGCGTTCAACTTCTCAGACATATTCAGGCATGAAAATTCTCCGTATTTTCCGTATTTTCCGTATTTTTGAAAAAAATAAACCGTATTTTTTTTATTTTCCGTATTTTTCCTTTTTTTTTTTTTAATTTTTAATTTTTTTATTTTATTTTATTTTTTTTCTAGTCATAGTTATAGTAAAATAGTTTTGGGGCCATGTTTGAATCCAATTTTAAGGCTCAGATAGCCCCAGATTGCACCAAATTGCACCCTTGAAAAAAAAAATTTCCGGGGGGGCATGCCCCCGGACCTCCCTAGAAGTCTTGGCGCTTTGCGCCTGCGAAACTTGGCGCTACGCGCCTGCGAAACTTGGCGCTACGCGCCTTCGAATTTTGTTTTCAGTATTTTTTTTTTCTTCAGTTTTCATGCCTGATATTTTAACTGGATACAAAAATTTGGAGTACAAACCAGCATCAGTTTTCATGCATACTAGTTTTATAATTTCTGTCTTCCATGCATTGGGAATGTAAGCATCAATGAGTGACATACACAGAGTCAATGACTGAGATTTATAGTGACACTAGAGACTACAGTCATACTGAGACACGGCAGTCCTTCTTACAGCTCATGTGCCTGTTACTGTTTCACACAGACAAGAGCAAAATGCACTAATGATTGAAGGAAGTATGTTGTACAACAACATTCTTTTACACTTTTATGTACATGAACAAATAATACCCATCTGATTAACTAGACGAGAAAGTCACTCTGTCAAGTTGCACAAAATCTTGTCATTTTCTAAAAGAAAGAGTAACACGTAGGCGCTGCTCCCAAGCTCTTTTCAGTTGCTTGTTTGTTGGAAGTTTATGTAGCCTGACAACTCTTCCTTCAATAATTTTTCCACGATAGTTATGGCAAATGACACAGTACTGCTTTCCACCACCACACACTCTGAGCGAGCTTTCTTTCAGTGCAGACGCCATGATGTAGAAGATACCGGAACTAACCCAGCGTTTCTCCTTCGTTGAAGAGCATGGAAAGATAACTCGTACTTGACTAGAAGTGAGAAAGAGCTATGGGCTTCCAGAAAATTCGGATTTGGCGAGAATTTTACGCATTGGGTTAAAGTTCTCACAAATGAGACCGAAAGTAGTATTAACTACCTTGGCTGGATTTCCGAACCATTCCCGATTGAGACAGGAATTCGCCAAGGCTGCCCGTTTTCGCCAATGGCCTTCATTCTCGGACTGGAAATTCTTGCAATAAAGATTAGAAACGATCCAAGCATACACGGACTTCGATTACCTCGCTCCCAGATAGAGACTAACAACTCAATTGATATGATAAAATTAGCAATGTACGCTGACGACATTAGCATGCTATTACAAGGAAAACAAGATCTGGAAAACGCAATGAAGCTTGTCACTGATTTCACGAAAATATCACAACTAAAAATTAATAAAAACAAAACGGAAGCAATGTGGCTAGGATCTCAAAAGGACAGCAGAGAACATCTCTGTGACTTAAAATGGAAAAAACAGCTAAAGATTTTAGGTATACTTTTTAAAAATGATGTCACTGCATCAGACATAAATGAGAATTGGTCGGTAAGAATCGAAAAAATAGAAAGACTAATAAGCATATGGTCTAAAAGAAACCTCAGTATCACAGGCAAATTATGTATTGTAAAAAGTTTCTTGATTTCACAATTTGTATACCCAATGCAAGCTTTAAGTGCTCCAGCCACTATCCTACAGAAAGCAAATACAATCTTATTTCGATTTTTATGGAAAAAGAAGTACACAAATACGCGAGCCTATGAAAAGGTAAAAAGATGTGTAATGTGCAACGTAGGGGAGAATGGAGGTTGTAATATGATAAACATAATAGATATGCAAGCCTCCTTTATGATGACATGGATAACTCAGTTAAAAATAGACACATCTCAAAAAAAGTTGTATGTACACCTTCGTGGCTGGTGATGCATTCTTGCTCCCCTGCAAGTTTTCATTCTACAATGTACCTCAGGGTAGCTTCCTCTCTCTCCTCTTCTGCCCCTCCCACACAGCCACTCTGACACCAGTCTCTGAAATCAAGAACAGTTAAAACTGCGATGAGCTGTTGTTCTTTCACTCGTGAATGCAATGCATGAACACTTACACAATATCACACCTATTCGCGAGTGCGTTGACATTTCAGTACACAAACAATCATGAGCAAAAGGAAGAGACTGAAAAAATAGCACAGACTCGAAAGCAGACGATAAGTTCAGCACAGAGAGCGGGCGTGTTTACCTTTGATCACTGAGACAAACAGAGTCGCAATTTTTCGTCGTCACTGTTCTCACCACTGCTGGAAGTGGCCTCCTCATCTTCCGTGCTCGATTCTAGCAGAAAAGCGAGTGGTTCGAACATGTACGGTTCAATTTCGTCTGCAGTTACGCTTGTTGGTGCAGCACTCGCCGTCTTGACACTGTATGACGTCACGGGTAATTTATTCATAAGCCAAGAGTTCCGCCAGTCTCGCGAAGAAAACGAGACACAATGGCGGGTCGTTTTGGGGAAGAAATGCGTCGCTTCAGGCACAAAAATCGTCGGATTACGGCCTTAGAAGATTCCGAAATAAACCAAACATTGTTGAAGACAGTAAGAAAGCGGTTTTCTAACTAACTGTGGCACACACATCGGGAAGTGTTCGGTCGCGCAGGAACATGATTCGAAGCGTTTTTGACGCTAAAACAGCATGGTCTGGTCCTAATTAGTCAGATCCGTTATTTCATTCATCGACTGAACTGTTGTTCGTCTTTCCTCTGGCAGCCAAAAGTGAAGAGAATTGTAGTAGTTTGTGTTTCGCAAGAGCGTGAAAAGACGATACATTAAACCAAGGATAGTTTTGCTCTTGACTACGCCTCTTCTACCGCTCAAAGCGACTTCTGGGCAAACAGATAGAATCTTCCTGAATCAGGACAGGGATCAGGACCCGCAAAGATCACATCTTCATCTCCCTAATTCTCTCGCATCCTTTTCATTTGCCTTTCAACACACACAGTCCCTGTTCCAATGCCGAGGAACGACAGATCTTTAATGCATGGAAATGAAGGCAGCATCAGCAGAAGAAGGAGAGGAAGAAGAAAAGAGAGGAACGAGGCGGAGGGAAAAGAAAGTTCTGCAGGAGAAGGAGGAGAAGGAGAAGGACATTAAAGAGAAAGACTGGTGAGGAAGAGTTGGGCGGATGGGAAAGAACACGTGGGAAGAAGTTCAAGGAGTAGGAAGGAAGAGGAGGAGAAAGAGAAGAAAAACGGAAAATGAAATGAAAGCGAGAAGAAGGAGGAAAAAAGGAGAAAGAAGAGGAAGAGAGGACGAAGAAGAAGGACAAAGAGTAAGAGGATAAGGTGCAGGAGGAGGAGGAGAGGGAGGAAGGAGAATAAAGGCGAAGAAGAAGAAGATTGACAAGGAGGGATAGGAAGAAGAATGAGGTTGAGAAGATGAAAACGAAGGACAATAACGACAACGAAGAAGATTTGTTTTTAAATATAAAAAAAACAGAGGGAAGACGAACAACAACGAGAAGACAAAGAGGAAGGAGAAATGAGTTCCAGAAAAAGAGTCAATGTCTTGACGAGATTTTCTCGCCGCTGTTGAAGGCTAACTGCCGGCCCTGTTTGCCTGACACTACGGTAAAGGGCAGCTGCTGCCGCTCTCCCTGACTTGCCCTGTCTTGCCCTGTTTGCCGCGTGCCCGGAGAAAATGACGGGCAAATGGCGAGCAAATTGCGGGCAGATGAAGGAAGCAAATGACGTTGTGGCACGCCAGTTCTCACAGGCTCCTCTTCGTCTCTCCCTCATGTTTGTCCACGGTCTTGTAAATCGTATTTTCCGTCAATAAACATTTCGTCGCGTGCCGCCTAAACCCCTCGGTCAGAGGTGGACCGGAAAAGAGTTTAGCGGCAGAGCACGGGGAACGGGCAGAGGGGTCATTATTGGACAGATGTTCCACCCCTGTAATGGCCGACTGTGCGGCGTTGGAAGGTAATCCTTTTTGACAGGGTCCTCCCGTTTGTCGCTCGTTAGTTCATGCGCCGGCAAAGAGTATGATAACTTTGCCTGGATTCTCTATGCCGCTTCACGCGAGGGTGTTTGAAGACTGGGATAGGTCGTGTGTTTGTTTTTGTCATTATTCTGGGAGAGAAAATATGACATGTTTGGTTTGCCTGAACTATGATGACCGGAAGGAGAAGACCCTGTTCTTTTGCCTTCCTCCCTCCGTCTTCCCCTCCCCATTACCGCCTTCATTCTCCGCAGTAGGGAAAGATTTAGGTGGGTTTTATTTTAGTTGAGGGTAAAAATCACTTCCACGGTTTAAGTTCCAATACAGTGATACCTGCAATGTCAAGCCCCTCCGATGAGAGGACACCTTCCGATAAAAGAAGAACTTTCTGTTGTCCCTTTGACTGTGTCTTATATTTTGACCAAAATACACGGCCTGTCATGAGAGGCCACCCTAATGTATGGACACTTCCAGCTGATTTCAAGGGTGTCCTTTCATCGCAGGTACCACTCTACTTTACTGATAGAAGAACAGAAGTGGATTTGTCTCATTATTATTTGTATGTCCGTCCTCTACAAAAACCATTAGATTGACCTACCTGTGAGCGTTCCAAAAACCCACCTTACTTGGATTTGTTGTGGGGTGTTTTGTTTTGTGTTGTACAGAACGGGGTCGAAGACTATAAGTGGTTGATGCTTCGCTCGGCAGTGTCTCAAGTCTTGCGGAAAAGTTAGGTGGCAATAAACTGATTTGTAAGGTTTCTTTTGAAAAATACACTTCCTTTACTACATCAAGCCAGTTCATGAACACTTCCTCAAGGGCCTCAAGGAAAAATACTCGTTTAACCCGTTCCTCTTCAACCCCTGCTCAACCCAAACTCGCCCCTAAATCATGGATGAGACTTGAAAAGCTGAAATGCCTTTTCCTCCCTCTAGCGTTTGATTCAGCTTGTTCTGGCGTCCTGGATTTCCCTGGAGAGTCTTCATTCGTCTCATTTAGACCTCTACGGACATCGGCCCCGTGCCACTCACGCCGGACAGAAAACGGATTACCGGCCGGCCCTGGTCCCAAACACCGGGCTCCTCTGAACCCGATGATGAGAAGGAGAGGGAAGACAGAGAAAAGAAAGAGAAGGAGGGTGCTAGAAAGCGCCACAACGATCCGCAAATCGTATCACCACCAACACTGCGGCTCCCGTAATCGTGCGATTAGACGGTCAATTGGAGACAATCATTTCATTCTCATGCCGTCAGCTTGTCCACCCAGCAGTTTCCACCCCCCACCCCCTCCCCCCACCTCCGTCCCGTCATCCCTTCTCGGTCTGCTTTTCCCAGCCGTTGTCAGTAGCTAGTGCTTGGCTACCTTTTGATGCCCCTTCATTTAGACTCTGTGGCGATGAGAATTAGTGGAAAGAAGGGGGATGGGGAGGATGATGAGGACGAGACAGAGAGAGACAGAGAGAGAGACAGAGAGACAGAGGGAGAGACAGAGAAAGAGAGAGGGGAGAGAAGGGGGTGGGAAGAAGAAGAGCAAGCTCTCAGAGACGATCATGTAATGAGAACGTGGAAGAGCCAAACGAACGCGGAACACTCTAATTGTTTCCGATCAGAGCTTTTGCTTGCGGCCAAAACCGTTGTATCACCTCAATAATTTGCAACCTCCACCTTCCGTGCCCGACATCTAATCGCTTTATTTATGACAAAATATTTGTCACGAAACGCGAAACCGTTAGCTACGGGCAAAACGGGCAACCGCCTCATAACCAGATTGCTGCTAACCGGCAGTCTCGGCTCCCCGCGTGTCTTCCGCCCGTCGTAGTCTCGGCGAGGAGGAGGGGAGGTAATCAGCATTGTGAGGACAAGCGCTTATCGTTTCCTGGCCACAAGGGAACCGCGCCAAACCATAGCTGTTCTAATGAGGTTTCACGGGCGAAAATGGAGTGCCCCGATCTAAATTACTACCTGAATGCCAAATCAATGGCCGTTAATACCGGTGGTCCTCAATCACGGGAGACAGATTGCAAAACACGCACTGACGCTGCTACGACCGATGATTTCAATTCGGCAAGCTGTGTCTGCGAGTTTGGCCTTGCTGCAAGTACCCCTCCCCCCCCCCCCTCTTCTTCACTTTCCTTACACTAACCATTCCCCCTAACACTACCTCCACCCGCCGCCCCCCCCCCCCCCCTCCCCCACCGAACCACGCCCCCCGCGGCGTGCGTGATGTCTGTGGTGCTGAACCATCACACTTTCTCCAATCCCGGGCCTTCCCTCTCCTTCCTCCTGCGTTGTGTGTACTGACACAGGTACAGATGCGAAAAAATAACGTATCTTCACACACAAATACGAGTCAACTGCAAAGACAACGAAGGATGATGGCAGCACCGGAATGATTTTCATCAGCTTTACAGATGGCAATGAAGAACTTCCTCTTCGAACAGGCACATTCTCCTCTAACTGTAGAGAAGAGACAGTGACCCTCTGTGAAACAGCAAGAACGATCCTGTTCAAGCCCAGAAAAACTACAGGTCAAGTGGTTATAGTTAATGAGGCTCTCTCTGTCCTGCAAGCCCTCCAAAACCCCAACAACAAGGAATTGGACCCTCTCTCCTCCGCCCTTGCTGCACTGAGTGCCACAGAACACACAGCGGTCATACCGTGAGTGGGTACCAGCACACTGCGGTATCACCGGCAACGAAAGATCAGACACTTTAGCTAATGAAGAGGCCCAGAAACAGCATTCTGACAACCTGATATCATTTGATTGGGCCTTAACCATCATCAAGGCCTACCCAAGGAAGATGTTGCATATATGCCAGTTATCAAGAAGAAAATGAACCTGTTAAAAAAAATTGGCAGTCTGGCTCCAGGGGATCAGAGTGACACTGCAGTTGGTCCCTCTCAACAAGCACGGGAGTATTTTCCAACCCTTGTATTACAAGGTTTGATGTCATTTCGTATAGAACTCTGGGTACAGCCTGCAAGGTCAGCTACTACCACCTAAAACGATAAAAACAGGTGACGATCTGTCGCATTAGAACTAGCAATAAACCATGTACATCAACACTTATGCACAACCTTAGCGTCAAACAGTCAGAAGAGTGCCCTTGT
>NC_090245.1:78402026-78462026 GCF_037325665.1 Littorina saxatilis
TATAAGCTTCTCTCTCTTTGACCCCTCGTTCTTTTCAAATCACAGCTTTCGTTTACCACGTGTGCAGGAGATAGGACTTCCCTGTCAGATCGTATTGGCCTTACACCAGTTTACAAAAGACCAGAAAGGGGCACTGCTCCCAGCGACAGAAGAGATGCGGGTTCGGTTTGTTATTTCTTTCAGTGAAGATGTTGGTGCACGTCAGGTTGCTAAATCACACAGGGCGTACATTACTGAGAGAACAAGATGTGTAGGGCAGAAACTGAGGCGAGCACACAGATGGTGTAGGGAAGGAAAGGAAAGTTGAGGGTGTTGTCAGTGTGAAGACGGTATTGGATATAGATAAAGGTCTTGTCTACTTGGACGAATAGGGAAGTTTTGGTTTCTGCGAAGAATAACGCCGACTTTAAGCCAATATTACCGATATATACATGTGCAGCTACCAGTATGGCGCATGACATTTCATACTTGCTACAGACTTCTGGTGAATGTATGTGTAAACGAGTCTTGCATCTAAAATTGTTCTTATATACGTATTAAACTTACCCGTGAGGACTAATCAAAATTTCAGTCCCTGTGAAGTTTGCAAATAGAAGAAATTGGCGTAACAGGTGAACGAAAATCATCGGCGATGACTCGCGTATTTCAAACTTGAAACCTATCTTCGTGATTGCATACATTTGTCTTCGTCGAAAACATAACTTCATCAATATTTGAATCAGCAGCAAGTAAAGTATGAACCGAAATTATTAGTGACAGTGTCAAACTGAGTTTCTCTTTGAACAAGTAAGAGCTGATGTGTATGTGTGTGTGGGGGGGGGGTGGTGGGGGGAGGGGGGTGTGACGAGGATCGTTCGATTGCTTCTCTGGATGTGCATTCGGTTAATTTAGACAAATACCAGCAAGGTTGGCAGGGGTTCCATGGGGCGGAGAACTTTGGTAGGAAGAAGAGGGGCGTTGGTGATAGTGAATGGTTGAGGGGGGTGGGGGTGGGGGGTTAAGGGGAAGGAGTAAGGGGGTTTCAGATCATGTCTCTGTGCATCAGGTTCCGGTTCCTCTGTGTAGCGTGGCGGCGGCAAGCGATCTGTATCGTTTCCCGGTCCTGGCTTTGGAACATCATGCCTGTCACCCAGCGTTTACCGTTGGTGGCCACTCGGGCGAAGGGGGGCCGGGTCGAAGAGAAACATTGTACCATTGTCACTGACCGGAAGAGTGGCTGCTAATCTCACACGCATATTTCACGACCCAGAGGCTGGCAAGTTCGTGGACCTCAAATTCAAGCTCAACGGCTAATCCTTGAACGTCAAGCACATGACTGCATTTTCAGCTGCATCTTTATCGTTCAACGCTTCTGCGGATGTAAATGTTTTGCTCCTACACATTCTGGTGACCTATAGCAACTTCCAAGGTCCGGTCTTTTTAGGATCGACAAGGCTGCTTGTTCATTCACCTGAAATTCAACCTAAAATGACAATCATCTAACCTGAAGAAAATGAATGTGTTTGTAGAACCAACAGAGAAGCTGGTTTAAGATTCGATCTGAAATGCTAATCTTTTAGCCTGGAGAATATTTTGTTTTTTTAAGACCGACAGGGCTGTCGATTTTTCGACCTCGAATTCAGCCTGAAATGCCTATCCCCTAATCCGAAGAACATGACTATATTTGTATGACCGACAGGGCTGCAGGTTTATAAATGTGAAATTCAACCGATCTCTCTCTCTCTCTCTCTCTCTCTCGAGTGTGACTTACTTTTTTATAATTATCTTCATTGATGCATTCGTTCACTCAGTTTACCGATTCACAGACACCAATACTTATTACGAGCATTTGACGATATGTTCGTAATGGTGGTTTTCCCTTCTTTCTTTCTTTTCATCTTCTCGCCGATTTCTCTGACCGACAGAATCCGTCTTCAATTGCCACTGGTTACCTGAATGTTTCAAACACGCTTTATGTGTCACGTCAGAACTCCCCCTGCAAGAAAAGGAAGTTTTATGCTTCATAACGTTGTTATAAAGCTGTCATGATCCAGACTTGAAATGCACGTGGGTGGTTTCATTATGACTGTGACGTTAAACCGTTTGTTTTGTATCGCGTTTACTTCGCGTGTGTTGACCCCACCCCTTCTGTTTGTGTGTGTGCGTGCGTGCGAGCTTGCCGCGGCGTGCGTGCGTGCATGTGTGTGTGTGTGTGTGTTGTGGATGTGTGTGTTTTGGCAATGCCTCCAGCATAAAGGATGTTTGATATTTTTTTCAGTGAGCCGAATTTCTTGTTTTGGCACCTTCTAAAGATCAAACATCAAGAATGAGAAGATGGTTTGAAGACTCAACGGCCAACTCACCACCACTCCGCCCCCCCCCCCCCCCCCCCGCCTCTCTCTCTCTCTTCTCTCTCTCTCTCACTCTCTCTCTCTCTCTCACTCTCTCTCTCTCTCTCTCTCTCTCTCTCTCTGTCGCTGTCTCCCTGTCTCTGTCTCTGTCTCTCTTTCTCTCTCTCTGTCTCTCTCTCCCTCTCTACGTACCTCCGCCCTCCTCCCCCCCCCCCTTTCACCCTTCCCACCCCACCCTACCCCGCACTGCCCCACCTTACGGCCCGACCAACCAGAACGCACGGCACACCCAGGAGCACATCACAAAAGGTCATCAATCCAACAAACCACACAAAACAGCCACAAATCGTCGGATTTGCTCCAAATTCTTCCAGGCGTGTCGGCCTAATAGCCCGGGTCTTTCAGCATGGGGGATGTGACTCAAGTGTTGACGCAGCGCGACCGAGAGTGGTGTCACGCTGTACACCACTGGGTGGGGGGGGGGGGGAGGGAGGAGGGGGGAGGGGGATACGGGAGAGTGGTTAAGGGGGAGGGGGGGGTAAGGATTATGTTAACATGTTTAGTATGGAACTTTTTTTTCAAAGCGTACTTTTATTGTTAGGGTTTTGTCTTTGTTGTTGTTGTTGTTGTTGTTGTTGTTGTTGTTGTTGTTGTTGTTGTTTGTTTGTTTTCAGGTGTGTTTCTACAATCCTAATACAAAAACACTGTTTTGGCAAAGTCACACATCGCAGGTGGTTTCCATAATCTTCATTCAGTTCACATCTTCATTGATTCAGTTGTTAATGGATTCACTGATGTATATTAAGCATAATTGACTGCAAACAAACAGGTCAAGATATACACTCATGAAAAATATGCCAGATATAAACCTAATGTAAATAAGCGCGTGGTGGAACGCATATTGTTTTCTGTAGATCCCATCAACGAAAACAGAAAACCAAAGCACGATACAGTCGAATCTGTCAATAACGACCACAGAAGGGTCCGACCAAAAGTAGTCGTCAATGACAGGTGGTCGCTATGAAAAGGTGAACTAATTTATTTTTGTTTTAAATCGTCGGAGATCCTTTTGGTTGGTCATAATGAGAAGGTCAGTGGTCGTTATCAAGAGGTGGCCGCCAAGACAGGTTCGACTGTAATAGACAACAGCATGAGGGCCTCCACAATAGCAAAATAAAAATACTGCTTGAGATATTACACACAGTGCGGGCTGGGCATCTATCTCATATATCGCATTTGTGTGCAACATGCATATGGCAGGCGGATTTTGCGACAATCTGCGACATCATGCTGCAAAGTCCTTTAAGTCATTTTCGTCTTTTTTACACACGCGGCATGTGACTGCTGTGTGCGTATATGTACAATCTGTGACAGGAAAATACTTCTTGTCCAACCATGACATCGCAAACTAGGTTACGTATTTCTAAAACGCTATCTTCTAGCATCTTCACATCATCCTTAAAACGTGTGTCCTTTTTCTCCCCAAGCATGTATCCTCCTTCGTCGCGCCTGACACCTGGAAGGAGCCATGATCCCCCAAACTGTGTTTTTGCTTGTCTGTCCCAAGCATCCTCAAACCGACTACCATTGTAGCTTGGATGCCACACAACAAAAGCGATTATTATTCGAGTTTCACGGCTTCTGAAAGCAGGGATTTGGACGAGATTTGCCACCCAGACAGCGAAATACCCGCCGACGACATGGCCGTCGTGAGCGAATGTTTAGCATTGCGGAGTTGGATTGTGAGAGTTACCAGGGGTTTAGGTTTAGTGATGGTATGAAATACTGCTTCGCCTTACTTCTTCTACACTGTGTAATGCCTTCAAAGGTTCTTATGAGATTGGGTATCACCGTGTTTATGGTATTGCATGTATATCACTACCTATTTTATTCATGTTTTTATTACTTAGTTAGTGGAAGAATCTTTTGTAATGTATGTTTGATGGTGTATGCTTTTAATTAAGCGTTGCTGACTATGAATGTAGATGTAAATGCTTGTATAACTGTGTTTTAATTTTAAATGTGTCAAGCGCAAAGAGCTTAATTGTAAAGTTATGATGTTGCGCTATATAAATGCTCATTTATTATTATTATTATTATTATTATATCTTTATGACATAAGATGCGTGGAGGGGGGGGGGTCTGTTTCTCACAAGCGATTTCAGAGATACAGCAGAAGACAGGCGTTATAATGTTCGAGCTAAATTTTCAGCTTTAAGAGAACAATTATGTGCAAACGACTTCGTAGCTTAAAAATGAAATACTGTCACCTGTTATTTTAGAATGTTGATCCACTTCAGTTTGAAAAATACCTGAGCTTTTCAAAATTCACGACTCTAGCTGTCGCCGGTGCAGAGGCGAAAGAATTTTTGCAAGCAATCCAAAACAGCAGACAAGGGCTTGCACTTTCACACAAGATCTGTAAATCTAATTCTAAAAAGAAATCTTTAGCAAGCTGTAACAATCTGAAAAGGAATGTAACTTTCATTTAAACGTGTATTAACTCGTTTTTTCTTCTGCTGAACAGAAGAGATAACAAATAACGACCAATATTTATCAATAAGTGTTTTCTAACTTAAAGGCACACTCCTTGTAGAGTAAGCTGTTCAACAACTCACCATCTCAGATCTCACCTGGCCTTTACATGGGATAGAACCATCCCTTTACTAGGAGGCCACACACCAGAAATAAACAATGTGGGTGGTTTCGGCGCACAGCGAGAATTTGTTGATGGATTGATATATGGTAAAAGCCAAAAGTGTCTTTTTAACACATTGATTCATTAAAAACGTCCAACTCAGCACTGGAAGCAGTAAGGGTGTTGTTTTTTGGTATGTGTCCAAGTGGAGGGATGGTCTCATTCCATGTACAAGCCTGGCCAGATCAGTCTGAGCTGAGATGTTGAGCCCAACTGTTTTCGTGAGAAACAATGTGCCTTTAACTGGACCGGTGTCACGAAATAAAATTTCTGCCTGAACAATTCCTCTCAATGCGGTCAACGCGCATGCGCTTACATGGCGAGATTAATCAGGTCGTGAACAGTCGAGCGGATTGCTAACCCTAACCCTAACCCTAACTCGCCCTAACCCTAACACTAACCCTAACGTCCAAGATTGGCGCATGCGCATTGACCGCATTGAGAGGGATTGTTCAGCAGAGTTTTTATTTCGTGACACCGGTCTTAACTACAGCTGAACTTGCCCAGCGACCACCTCTCGATAATGACACCGGCCTTAACTACAGCTGAACTTGCCCAGTGACCACCTCAGTCTCGATAATGACACCGGCCTTAACTACAGCTGAACTTGCCCAGCGACCACCTCTCGATAATGACACCGGCCTTAACTACAGCTGAACTTGCCCAGTGACCACCTCTCGATAATGACACCGGCCTTAACTACAGCTGAACTTGCCCAGCGACCACCTCTCGATAATGACACCGGCCTTAACTACAGCTGAACTTGCCCAGCGACCACCTCTCGATAATGACACCGGCCTTAACTACAGCTGAACTTGCCGGGCGACCACCTCTCGATAATGACACCGGCCTTAACTACAGCTGAATTTGCCCAGCGACCACCTCTCGATAATGACACCGGCCTTAACTACAGCTGAACTTGCCCAGCGACCACCTCTCGATAATGACACCGGCCTTAACTACAGCTGAACTTGCCCAGCGACCACCTCTCGATAATGACACCGGCCTTAACTACAGCTGAACTTGCCCAGCGACCACCTCTCGATAATGACCACCTTTCCACGACTCCCACCCATAAGGGTCCCTGACGATTGTTTTGCTGTATAACTTACATATCCATAGCGACCACCTGTCTTTAACGATCACTTTTCCTCGCTCGCTTGGGTGGTCGTTATTGACAGGTTCGACCTACCTTCCTTGACATTCACAGCGACGTAAAGCATTCAGCGTCTCAAGCACTATCCTACCTCACACCAGTCTGATTCACTCCAACGCGTTATTTTTCACATCTTCTGGCCAACCGTACGTTCCGCATGCTTGCGTCTGTGATTGTTTTGACCTAGCGAACCACGTTAAGTGTTTATACTAATTATAGGGCCACTGATAATTGATCTCTGTGTGTGGTAGGCATAGTTAACGACCTCTGTCGCGTGAATGTTCAACAGGTTAAGATAATTAAATAATGAATGGTGAATTTTTCGCGAGGTATACAAGTATACGTATTAGTGTTTTATTCGTGTAGTTCATTAAAGGAGCAGATAAAGAAATAAATGGAGAAAGAAATGCACACATACATGCATAAATACATACATAAATAAATAGACAAATGAATGAAAGAATGAGTGTATGAATGAACCAACGAATGAATGATTGAGTGAATGAATCAATGAATTAATTAATCAATGAATGAAAAAAAGAATGAATCATTAGATTAATGAATGAATGAATAAATGAATGCATGGATGAATGGATGAATAGTGAAATATGTTAATAGAACTGTTCCTTTATTGGCATAGTAAATGTGCACGTAATACATTAGTATTTCTGTATCGTCTGTCAGCTTGCCCGCATCCTTGCTGGCTCTGCATACCTTTACCTGAGTCTGTCATTCTGCCAACCTTCCCGCCTGTTCGTCTGTCTATTAGTCAGGGTTTTTTTGTCAGTCTGTATGCCTGTCCATATGTTTGTCTTCTTTCTTTTTCTTCTTGACTCTCTTCTTCGTGTCCTTCTCCTCCTTCCGCAAGTGTTTTTTGTTGCCGTGTGCGTTCGAGCGAAGGCGTGTGAATATTTGCACTGCAGTCAATTATTGCAAGATTCACTCAGACTCGACACTGCGAGTTGATTACTGTTTGACACGACCCTGTCAAATTCCGCGACGTGATTATCACTTTCGGCGCTTTTCGGGTTAAAATGCTGAACGTCGGTGATCGCTGCCAATTCAAAGAAAACCATTGAGAACCTGACAGAATGAGAATAGAAATTGCAGTCTCAGCGGGCTACCTTTTCCTGTCTTCCTCGGTTGTTCTTGTTGTTTTGGTCTGTGTGAACGGTATTGGAAATGTTGCTTCTAATCCCTAAGGCAGTTTTGTTGAACAAACTCACACACACAAATCGTGAATGAAATTAAAGGTTATGTTTTCTAAGACTGAGAATCTCTCTATTTGTCTGTTAGTCTACAAACTGGTTCGAGTCAGTCTTGTACGCTTCCTCCTCCTCGTCTTCCTCTCACTCACACACACACACCCCCCCCCCCACCCCACCCCCACCCCCTTTCATAAATCTCAGTGTCTGACACGATCCGTGAATTCCGTGAAGTGATAATCACCTTGGGAATAAAGGAGGCGACTTCCTTTACAATACTCACAGGTAATCGCTAGTTGACCCTCTGAGAACGAGCCGGACCCATGAACAGGGAGAGGAGGAATCACTGTCCCAGCACGCTACCTTCTCAACACTAGAGGTTAAAGACACAATCCGACTCGCATGCGCATCATCTCAGATCTGTCAAGACTTGAAAGGCACAGCCTTTCCCATGTAAACAAAAGACGATGTTCGGAACTCTCTGTGTCAGCGATGTATAGGTCGTGAAAGAGTCAATACTCTTGCTTAAATACTAAGTCAAACTTTCCAAGGTGACATTCTAGGCCAGTCACTAGCAGGGGGTGTGTCTGAAACACATTGACAAGGAGCACGTACGTGTAGAATGCTAGCCTCACTAAAACCAAGACTATTCACTCTTGTACAACCACGTACGTGTAGAATGCTAGCCTCACTAAACTTGACCAAGAGTATTCACTCTTGTACAACCACGTACGTGTAGAATGCTAGCCTCACTAAACTTGACCAAGAGTATTCACTCTTGTACAACCACGTACGTGTAGAATGCTAGCCTCACTAAAACCAAGAGTATTCACTCTTGTACAACCACGCACGTGTAGAATGCTAGCCTCACTAAACTTGACCAAGGGTATTCATTCTTGTACAACCACGTACGTGTAGAATGCTAGCCTCACTAAAACCAAGAGTATTCACTCTTGTACAACCACGTACGTGTAGAATGCTAGCCTCACTAGGCCTATGTCTTTGCCACAACCACAAGAAACATCACCAGTCCTGTCCTTAAAACTCCGCATCGACCATGCGGAGCAGTGCCCCTGCTGGACCGGTGTAACGCGTTCAGCTTTCCCCCAGCATTCAGCTTTCTGATTAAATATAGACTCGAGACTGAAATGTTGTTTCCTGGTCAAATTAAAGAAGTACACTTATTACTGGAACAAAAGCATGTCTGTTTCTTGCAAATGAAGGAAATTGGTGGTGACATTTTATAGATTTCACCCCAAAATTCGATTTCTTCGAAAACGTGCACCGACTGGTTACGTCCCTTGAATGAGAAGGGAAGAACATTTAGGAGGAAGCAAATTTCTTAGTTTAAATTTTGAAAAATGTAGTGGAACGAATTAGACCCCATGAAGTTAAGGTACCTAAGCTCAATCATCATTACTATGGAATGGGGGAGGGGGGGGGGGCTTTTCAGTGTGGAGTTTATACAAGATCAACGAAGCAGAATCAGAAAGCTGAACGCGTTACACCGGCAAGCAGACAACGGAACGTCTGCGCTGCTTCAATCATGTCCGCTCTACGAGTTGTTCAGAAAAAATCAGCTAACCAGAGCCCATCACACTAGCCCTAAAGCCCTATAGAATATGACGCTGAAAAATAATCACAACACGACCTTTACTTCAAACAGACGAGTCGTGACTCTGCCCACTACCGTCACTATCACGTCAGTGTCTAGAGTAACAAGATCAACGCGCTCAAACACACACACACACACACACACACACCACACACACACACACACACACACATACACACACAGCAAAACAGAAAAAAGAAGGCAAAACAAATTTTCAGGTAAAAAGCCATAATTATGTAGGCTATGTCGTAAATCAAACTCTCTTTTCTGACTTCCTCATGCTCCGTTACCATCAGTCTAGCTCTTACTTATGGTGTTGCTGGCATCCGTGCGTTGTTCACGACCTCCACTGACTGACCGCAAGCCCCCCTAAGTGGATTCTAATGCGTATAACGTGTTGCTAGAGGAGATAGAAGACTACCTCATCTCTATTACACAAAGCAACGATTTCACAAACTGAGAAAACAGCAGACTTGAAACAAGCAAACAAATGGGATGTCGCAACCGCTTACATACGATCAAAAGAAAAAGCTGACACACACACACACATTGTGATCACATTTTTAAAGTAAACATGACATATCTAAGCTATATATTTTCTAGACTAGAGGAATATCCGGCTTCGCCGGGTGAATCGCGAGACAGAGTATGCAGCGTGGCGGTTCGCCAGCTTAGAGCACGTGTTGAAAATTTTCATCCACCAGTTTGTGCCCGGGGTCCTCCTGAATATGCCCACCAAATTTGATGCAGAATAGTTACAATGGGAGGGGTAGTATATACTAGTGGCAATATTTTGAAGATGGGAGGGATTTTGTACACGAATTGCAATACTTAGATGTACTACCTGTGCAGAAAAGCGCTGTGCAGAAACTGAAAGCGCTGCTTTTGTGTGGCGGAAGTGAAAGAAGTGAAGAAGTAGAGCCGAACAAAAAAGTGTTTATTTTCGTAATTCGTATCGCGAAACAGAGTATTTATTCACCGTGGTTCACCGCGCAACGCAAACACACACACACACACACACACACACACACACACACACACACACACACACACACACACACACACACACACACACACCACACCACACCACACCACACACACACACACAGAAGCCGAATATATATATGACTAAGTGCCAAAAGGTGCGCACGAAAAGCGGACAAAGGGGCTAAAAAATAAAAGTTGACAAACACGACTGATATTGTGATTTTTGTTAAGACAACAGATGCTGGAACCCAATTACGAAAAGAAAAGATAAATTTACCCAAATGATTTTACAAATAACGATAATTTTGTTCGTTATATCATTCAAAACGGCACTGAGTCATAGCATTAAGGTTATCTCGCACGTTTTTAAAGCTAGGGCTTTGAAACTTGGCACACAACCAAAGTATAATGACCTCCAGGTATGGTGCACATCACATTAAACAACATTGAATTTCAAGGTCACAGCGAGGTTAAATTTCCTTTGCAAACTGGAAAATTGTCGTTGTCACGTCTTACATGTTTTAATACTAGATCAGTTAGACTTTACATACTTCACATACTTTCAGCATTTTTATAAAACCTCATTAAAGTGACCTGCTGGTTAATCTTTGTCAAAGTTCAAGGTCACAGCGGGGTCACATCTGGTCCAAATGTGGAATATTTTCAATTTATTCAGCGCGTTTATAGCACGAGCTTTGAAAATACACACAGTTCTAGTGTATAATGTTCACACACGATTAAAGTCTGGTTGAAAAAGTCAAGGTCACAGCAGGGTCGCGTTGAGGTCAAACATATACATTTTTCAATGAGGTTTTCTCATATGTTTTTGAAGCTAGGGCCTTGAAACTTGGCACACTACGCAAGTTAAATTAAACCTCATCAAATTCCAAGGTCACAGTAAGGTTAAAGATCCTTTAAGGATATTTTCTAAAAAAGGTGACCGCCTGGTTAATGTTTGTCAAATTTCAAGGTCACAGCAGTGCCATCTGGCTTAAACTTTGAAAAATTGTCAATTTCTTCAACTAGTTTTATAGTGTTTGAAGTCATTCACACATGATGAAAGTCTGGTTGATAAAATCAAACGTCAAGGTCGCAGCGGGGTCGCATTGAAGTCAGACACATACAATTGTCATTTTCACGAACGCCTTTTAAGCAACACCTTTGAAACTTCACACATTCCAAAGTTTTGATGTTGTTTGGTTATAATCAAAGTGTGGTAAATTTCCATGATTGAGAGCATTCAGAGGGGTCAAGTTGAGGTCACACAAAAAGTGATAATCTTTATAAGACTCACGTTTGCTGCTATTGCTCACTTGACATTGGTGAAAGTGCTTATTTTATAATTGTTGATCTTGATGTTTTGACCAATTAATATTACCAGGATCAACCATACCAGATTTCAAAGTCCAGAAGTTGTCAAACCTCAAACCTGTTGGAAGTTTCAAAGATTTAAGCATCAACAAATTTCTATTTGATTTGACCTTAAATAACAGATTTGACCTTAAATCTTAAAACAGATCAACCAGACTTTGGTTTTATATAAATTGAAGTTCAATACAATTTCCTTTTTTTTTTACCCACACGAGACCCTGCTATGACCTTCACATTTCTCAAGGATCAACCTTGAATTCTCCATGTTGAACAATCATTAAGCAAAAGCGTTGTTTGAAGTTTGAAGGTTCTAGCTTCAAAAATCTCTGAAAAAATATGTTTCATCCGTTTTCTGAACCACATGTGACCCAGCCGTGACCTTGAAATCTGACAAGGGTCAACAAGACTTTTACCATGCATGGGGGCGATTAAACCCCAAATGTGTGTGAAGTTTCAAGGTTTCAACTTAAAAAACGTCTGAGAAAAATATACATTTTCCTTTTTGGACAATGTGTTGCACGCAAGACAACACGACAAACGCTCGTGTTATCATTCTTTTACTTTAAGGTCGACTTGCGTGTCTGCTCTTTCGCTAATCTCAATTAAAATTCATCTTGGAAGTTCGGTTTTATTACGCTTTTAATTAAGAAGATTAAACTAAGACAACAAATAGTTAGTTTTACCCATTAAACTCGATAAGGTAGTGACATTTTATGTTGAACGCAAGATGGTGTCGCACGCAAGATCTGAAAAGATGTTGACGACATAATTTCAACACTTGATAGCGCATTCGTGGTTCGTGATTTCTTCACAAACTTTGAACACAGAATGTGTCACGTGGTTCCGTAGATGAAGTAGATCTTTGTACATGTAAATTTTGTTTTTAAAAGAAAATAACCGTTAATTACCGAACATTTTGTCGCACGCAAGATATGACGAAATTTTCAAATCGTTTTCAAAAATGCTGTTCAAAAGTTCTGCAGTCTTTGCTGGATTACTTGAAAGACAGCAGTTTGATACACCGTTATCGCTTGACGTGTCGACATCAATTCCAGAGTTTTTGAAAAAGAAATTTAGTAAATATCTGCGATTGAAAAATGTATGCCGTGATGACGACACATCTTGCGTGCGACACCTTAAAATTCGGTTATCGAAAAAAAAAAATTCTCTCGAGATTTAGATTTGACGTTTGGTCTCGTCTGTAAAGCGATGTTTCAGGCATTCAATCAAACTAAATGCAATTCATTTGTGCTTCTTGTTATTTTTCTGTGGCATATTCAAAACACGAGGTATCACGATGTCCGTATTCAGATGGCCGGTTTTGGCGTTATTTTTGACAGGTTGCGGCACACCCCCTGATAACTGACCATCAATGTGTAAAATCATCTATTTTTGGTCTTCTTTCGATAATGATTTCTCAGTCACTAATCCACCAATGTTTGCCTACTAAACATAAAATTGAAGAACAATCTTTTATCTTTACAATACTCTTGGTTTTGTTTGAATTGATTAAATGTGTACCTCAAGCCAATAAAAATAAAAACCCATGTGTTGCGCTGCTCGCGGCATTTTGGACCGCCATGTTTGCAGCCTTTGTGTGTACAGATTTTCGTGTGCTTGTTTCGCGGCCTTGGCTTGTGTTGGACATGCGACCTACACACCTATATTTAGTATCAAAGTGTTCACGGAAGAATGAGGTTTTTAATGATGTAAAGTAGAGTTGTCTTCCAATTAAAAGCATGGGCGTAAAATAGATTTTTCTACAAAAGTTGAGTATTTTTCAACGATTCTGACAAAAATATCCACCTAAAACGCATCCTAACTTCAAGAAAAATGAAGCTGAATCCGTACCCTTTCGAATGAGGTACTAGGTTAATGTATTCATGACGTGTCCAAGGCAAGCGAGCCAATCAAAACGAAGGGTCCGTCCGCGATGTTCGAATTCGCCAGTCACAAAATGGCGACTGAAGAAAGTGACGCCGCGGATGCGATTGTGACGGACAATTCAAGTGGAATCGGTAAGTTTACTGGATTTTTGTTTCAGTTTATGCTAGAAAAATGATGTAGAAAGATATCTGTTGTAGTATTTTGCACATATTGGGAAAAGTATTGCAGAAATCAAAACTTTCAGCGAGTGCTAGCGGACACGATGTTCGAAGAAGTTTCATCAGACCGGAAGTGGCGGTCGGTTCGATAAAAATGACTTTTTCCAAGATTTACACATTATTATAACAAAAATACACATCTAACACAAAAGATTAGAGTCTTTTGGAGTTGTCTTATTTTATTTTTTAAAGGTAGTGGTAGGATTACGTTGTAATTTGGATCAAATCGACAGCGTCTGTTCGGTCAAGGGAGGTAATCACCATAATGCGTCCGATCCGCACCTTGTTTTGTGTTGTACGACGTGATACATTTGAACTAACGAATTGATACGCTTCGCTGTGAATAAATAAAAATGTTATGGCAACAAATAGATAGACTGCACAATATTCTTTTCACTGAATGAAGTCAAAATAATGAAACTTTTAAAAGAAAATAAGAAAAATAAATAAAATGTCACTTTTTTTTGTTATTATCTTTTTAACATTTTTCTTCAACAATTTTTTATTCAGGCAAGCACAGATTTATAATGACACATTCAAAAGCAATGTCACTGTTTGGCAGTGAACCTGAAAGTGACACAGAAAGAATCAGGACACACACACTGTATATATTGTTACAACTTCTGGCTTTTTTTGTGTGTGTGCAGAGGGTGAAGTGTTTGAACAGCTGAAGGCTGTTTTTCTGGCAAATGGAAAAGGCAGCTTCCTGCGGTTGTCCTCAGGGATCAACTACTACTCCAGACGTTGCTGTTGAGGGATCAAGGATACAAAACATATGATGAAGCTGCACTGTTTCTCAAGAAACTGTTTCCGGATGTACCTGTTGCAAGACTTCGGTACATGCTTGTGTCTACAAATGCGAAGAAAGATGCGTCTTCAAGTTCTTCACTGTGTGACACAGACAGCCTTGGACCTTACTTAGAAGGCATGCCCCATCGTCATCTTCAGGGCGTGCGTTCATCGTGGAAGCACCACACAACTTGGGACAAACGTATCGTGCCTTTAAGGCCTACGTGATTGAAAATGTGCTGCAAAATAAAATGACTGTGCTTCCGGCTAGCTTTTGGGGGGGGGGGGGGTCTTTGTGCTGAAGGGGTTCCTTTCAAGGGAGTATTGTACTTTTACTTGATAGTAAACTTGGATTCTTCTTTGCTTTCAAATTTGTGGTAAATCCATCAATTCGTTCAAAAGTTGTGACAGTTTTTGTGTGTGTACAGACAGCAACATGCCAACTCTTTTTCATATTTTTATGATTTTTTTTTCTTAGTTTCCATATTTTTCAAGCTATCAATCCCACATTTTGCAAGAATGTAGATAAACGTAGAATGTGCTATGTCTCAAAATTTCATTTAGATACTCCAAGTATTTCAAAAGTTATGAAGCTTTGCATATATGTACTGGGGGGGTGGGTCCTTTGTGCTGAAGGGGTTCCATTCAAGGGAGTATTGTACTTTAACTTGATAGTAAACTTGGATTCTTCTTTGCTTTCAAATTTGTGGTAAATCCATCAATTCGTTCAAAAGTTATGACAGTTTTTATCTGTGTACAGACAGCAACATGCCAACTCTTTTTCATATTTTTATAAAAAAAAAATTCTTAGTTTCCATATTTTTCAAGCTATCAATCCCACATTATGCAAGAATGTAGATAAACGTAGAATGTGCCATGTCTCAAAATTTCATTTATATACTCCAAGTATTTCAAAAGTTATGAAGCTTTGCATATATGTACCTGGTAGAACTGCCGGTCGGACGCCGGTCAAATTGATGTTTTTCCTGACTTTGGCAATTAATAAGTCAAAAGGTTATTCCAATAATGTCTTGAAAAAAATTGGGCATGTTCTATATATATTTGTTTGGAAGATCTGACAGTTTCAGATATCTGCTGTCAATAATTTCAAATCTGTGATGGCCTAAACTTGCCCCCCCGGGCAGTTTTGGTTTGTTTTCAGCTTTGTTTTTCGTAAAGTTTCAATGCTTACTGGTAAAACAAATATGTGACTAGAGTGCTGGAACAATGATTTCTTTCTATTCCTGGTTGCTGAGAACTGATTCTCATAAGCTGAATTGACTGAGCAATTACTTTGTAGTAGCTTTGTGCTGTTAAAGTTGCCCTATTTTTCAGTTTTAAATCGCATCGCGACGGCGTACATCTTAAAATGCCAATATCTCAGGAACTAATAAAGGTATCCACTTACTTTTTTGTGTGTTTTGCTTGTTTTTTATTGTTCTTTAAAGATACACCAAAACATACACTCTCAATTCATAACAAAATTTTGACTGCCGCAACCGTTCAAGTCAGACACACGAAATTATGTCCACTATTTCTTCGCACATTCATCCACACACACACCAATTTTCAGCAGACACACGTTTTTAGAAACATTTTTATTGTAACAAAGTCGTCTTCTGTTCTGTGAGCACCTTTTGGCACTTAGTCACATACTAGATGATTACCCGCTTCGCCGGGTACCGGCTTCGCCGGGAAGAAGTAGATAGAGCCGAATACCCGGTTTCGCCGGGTGAGTGGCGCACCGTACGCCGGCTTCGCCGGGTGAGTGGCGCACCGTACGCGATTGACGCCACACGAAGGAAGGGAGATAAACGCGCAAAACACTGGAGAAGATAAGGAAGAGTTACTGGGAATGGATGTACAGAAAAACCATAAAAACCAAAATCGGTTCAGCGCTGCGCGCTGAGAGCACGTGTTGAAAATTTTCATCGACCAGACTGTGTCCGGGGTCTACCTGAATATGCCCACCAAATTTGAAGCTGATCCATCGAGAACTTTGGCCGTGCATAGCGAACAGACAGAAAGACAGACAGACAGACACACACACACAAGCCGTATATAGATATAGATATATAGATATATATATAGAGATAGATGACAGTGGATTTTTCGCGTGGCTATAAATAGATTCGACCTTTGCACTTTTACAGTGAGGACAACGGGTGCAAGGAAAGCGTTCTGGACAGTGACCTTTTAAAAATAGTAACGGGAATATCTGAAGCTGCTTGTCATACCGTAGCATTCTGATCAGTCATCGCTCAACGGCTATCACCAGTTATCTCAGAGAATGAGCCGTACTCATTTTGACCTGAGTTCAGGATGATACCGTAGCTGTGATCGGAAGATCAAACTTCAGATTTTGAAGAAGCTCTTTCTCATTCAGTATTCTTGCAAATACCGTACGGGATTGACGCCACACGAAGGAAGGGAGACAAACGCGCAAAACACTGGAGAAGATAAGGAAGAGTTACTGGGAATGGATCTACAGAAAAACCAAAATCGGTTCACCGCGCCGCGCTTAGAGCACGTGTTCCAAATTTTCATCGAACAGATTGTGTCCGGGGTCTACCTGAATATGCCCACCAAATTTGAAGCAGATCCATCGAGAACTTTGGCCGTGCATCGCGAACACACACACACACACACACACACACACACACACACACACACCCACACAGACAGACACAAGTCGTGAATATATATATAGATAGACTAGAGGAATACCCGGCTTCGCCGGGGTGAATCGCGAGACAGAGACAGACAGCGTGGCGGTTCACCACAATCACCTTTGAAGGCGAAGTCCTGTCAAACGGGATTGAGAATTTTAGAGCTTATTTCTTAGCCCTATATTATCTGTTGTGGCTTCTCAAATGCCAGAACATACAGACAGACAAAAGCCGCTAGACCCCATCACAAACAGAACTCTAGAATCCACAGGTTTTGCCCACACACACACACAAACACACAGAGAAGCCGTATATATATATGTATATGTATATCTATAAATATATAGAGATAGGTGACAGTGTATTTTTCGCGTGGCTATAAATTGATTCGACCTTTTCACTTTGACAGTAAGAACAACTTACGGGTGCAAGGGAAGCGTTCTGGACAGCGCAGTGACATTCTAAAAATAGTAACGTAGAAACGGGAATATGGATTGAAGCCACACGAAGGAAGGGAGATAAACGCAAAACACTGGAGAAGATAAGGAAGAGTTACTGGGAATGGTGAAATGAACAGAAAAACCAAAATCGGTTCAGCGCTGCGCGCTGAAAGCACGTGTTGAAATATCTCATCGATGATATTGTGTCCGGGGTGTAGCTGAATACGGTGTCCAAATTTGAAAAAGATCCACCGAGAACTTTGGCTTTGATGTGTCGGTATGGGGGCCCGGGTAGCTCAGGTGGAACCAAAATCGGTTCAGCGCTGCGCGCTGAGAGCACGTGTTGAAATATCTCATCGATGAGGTTGTGTCCGGGGTCTCTCTGAATAAGCCCACCAAATTTGAAGCAGATCCATCGAGAACTTTGGCCGTGCATGGCGAATACACACATACACACACAGACAGACAGACAGACAGACAGACACAAGTCGTGTGTATATATCCTCAGGACTAGATTACCTTGTGATACGTCCCCCACAAAGGGACTTTGCTCTGTAAATCTCGGTCCCCCTTGAGGAGGGTCTGATGCTCCCAATAGGCTGTCTGTGAAGGGATACTTATTTCTCTCTCTTTCTCTGCTAAGAGATTTTAACAAATCTCGGAAGAAAGTCTCTGCTGACTTTCAATTGTTTCTTTCACAATTTCTGATGTTTTATATATATATATATATATATATATATATATATATATATATATATATATATATATATATATATATATATATATATATAGATAGATAGTTCAGAATTTTATGAAGAATACGATGCAATCATTTTAAAATCTGTTTGCGAACATTCGATTTTGATGACAACTTTAATGTCATTGTTTACTGTTCATGTTGTTGTATGTGTGTCATTCACTCACGCTCACTGCAGACTCAGGAGAAGTAGTTCAGTTTCAACATTGTATTGAGGTATCCATCTTGCAGGAAGTACAGCCATAAGGAAAGGGAAGATACTCTCAGTAAGCACAATATAACAGTATCCGCTATAGCTCAGAGGTACTGGGTTCCTGGTGTTTCACACGTACCATGGATATCATTCCATCCCTCTTCTTTAGATAAATGAAAATAACATAATCGATTCCAAAGAATTATTTATCACTTTCTGATAATGAAATAAAACAATTATTTCTGAACGTTACTTTTAAAGAAAGATTGCGTCTTAACCATGGACAATTACAAAGATAACTTTCAACGATCATAACACTAACTGCAATAATACAACAAATCCGTTGCTCTGAAATAAAGAAAACTTTTCACTGAGACTTCTGTTGTCATTGTTCATAATTCTTGTCTCTGTATTGCTTGTCTCTGCAAAACTTGTCTCTGTAATACTGAATACACAGAACATATGAAATAAATCAAACAATCAAAACATGTTTGTCATGTCGTCAAATGTCAAATCGTCAAATGCTTTCAATGAGTCTTTCTGGCTTCGTGATGCTTCTCTGGGGCCTCTGATGTGGACTTGGTGTTGGTGCTTTAACTACTGGCTGAGTAATGTATGTCCAGAGGTTTTGCTGCTTGGATGTGATCATCATTCTGCTCAGGTGTTGTGGAGATTGGAGGTGGTGTTCTGGTCTCGATGATCTCAGGTTTGTTATAAAATCTGACATGTCGTTCTGTTGGCTTCTGCAGGTTCATCAGGTGTCTTCTGTTTCTGCGATAGGTTGCTCCATTGGGTGATTGGACAACGTATGATCTTGGTTCGTTGCTGGGTTGTATGACTGTTGCTTGTGTCCATTTTCCTCCTTCTTCTTTCTGCATCATGACACGTTGACCTTTTGACAGTGGTGGGAGACTGCATGTTGCTGTTCTGGCATGGTACATCTTCTGCTGCTGTTGACGCTTTTCTAGCTGCTTTCTGACTTCTTATTTCTTGGACAGGGTGTTGGGAATAACAGAGGGAAGGTTTGTTTTGAGTTTGCGGGAGTATAGGAGTTCAGCTGGGGATGGGAGTTTGTGGTCGATGGGAGTAGAGCTGAAAGCAAGAAGTGCTATGTTGATGTCAGAGTGAGACTCTTTTGCTTTGGTCATAATGTTCTTGACTGTCTGCACGGTTCTCTCTGCTAGTCCGTTTGATCTTGGGTATCTTGGTGAGCTTGTAGTATGCTGGAATCCCCATTCTTTTCTGAATCTTTGAAATTCAGTGCTGATGTATGGTTTCCCGTTGTCACTGACAAGTTTTTCTGGAACTCCCTGCTCCCCGAAAAGTTGACTGAAGGCGGAGATGATGCCTGTGCTTGTTGTTTGGCCTGCTGTTGCTGTGTGGCGTACGAACGGCATTTTTGAATAGTAGTCGCAAACGACAATGTAGTCGCTACCATCCATCGTCAGGATGTCAGTGCCGACTGTGTGCCAAGGTCGTTCTGGAATCTCATGCTGCAACAGTTCTTCATGGGGTTGACTTTTCTGATGTTTCAGGCATGTTTCGCAGGTTTTTACGAAGGTGTCAATGTCGTGACTTAGACCATGCCAGTATACGCACGTTTTGGCTCTCATACGACATTTCTCTATTCCCTGGTGACAAGAATGAATTGTCTGTAGAATGTACTGCTTCATGGACTCTGGATTCCCAAATGAAAGGTATAACTATGTCAATGTAATTTTGTAATTTTTGAGTTCTCCTTATGTCATTCCTTAAATGCACATTGTGTTGCATTCCATACAATGTATTTCTGTATTTTATATGATTGAATTTATATTTTTATGTGCGTCTGTCTTTGTGTGTTGTATAAAGGACAGGTTGGAAGAATAGGCTTTGCCTAAAACCTTTATCCTTTTGTAATAAAGTTCTGAGTCTGAGTCAGAGTCTGAGTGTCTCTCTCTCTCTCTCTCTCTCTCTCTCTCTCTCTCTCTCTCTCTCTCTCTCTCTCTCTCTCCCTATGTATTCCCATTTCGATTATAACCATTTTGCTTAGATCAGGACTAGCTGTAAGAAAGGTCCTACGGACCTAATGCTATCTTTCCTGTAATAAAGTTCAATGTTTCAATGTTTCAATGTTTCTCTCTCTCAGGAATCTGCCTTCTTTGACTCTGCCGGCCTCCAATTGAGCAGAATTTCCCCAAGATGCCAAATTTCGGCTTGGGACGGAGACACCACGAAATCTCAGCACAATTTCAATCTAAACGTGTAACACGAGATTGCTTGTCAGCCGAGGCGGGAGAGGTGAGGCTGAACAAAAACAAACAAGCAAAAAACAAAGAAGAGTCCAAGAAAATGAAACACGTCGGGCCGTGCTAGGGCCGAGCCCAGTGACGTGATTCAATCTACGTTAGTGACAACATCCCGTGTAATCCTTGTCAGGAGCACGGGGCTGTAATTGTCCCGCCAGCAAAACTTCAATTCTATTAAGGACCGCCGTTCAACCTCCACGTTTTCAAACACCATCAATCTTGTCACCCAGCTCGGGTCCTGCTGCCTTGATGACTCTTCTCCACCTCTGATCTTGCACACGGCACGCTAACTTTTTTTTTTTTATCTCTCTTTTCTCTCTTTTGCGCACGTCACACTTCTTTTTTTCTTCTTTTTTTTCACACTGTCGAAGAAGAAAAAACTCGTCTCGGCTCAACATCCGGGTCCTTTCCCTGACTAAGTCTATCTTGTCACCGCTCGAGCCGAAACCGACTGGAGCGTTTAGACAAAGCGAATTACCGCCCGGTCTCCTTCCTTTCTCTTTCTTACCCTACCACCCCCTCACTCCTCAGTCCCCACCCAGCTTCCCCCGCTTCTCTTCAGTCCTCCTCCTCCTCCTCCCAAACTGCAAGAAGCCCGGGAAAGGCAGAGCACAAAAACAAAGCAAGGTGGGGAGAAATAATCAGGCCCCAATCTCGGTTCAAACTCGTGGCCGACACCTCGGACCGGCTGTTTCCGAGCGGCAAATTCCCTCCCCTGGATGGCACCAACGGCGGCTGCCAGGAGGCCGCAAGGTGGCGTGCTTGTCGTTGTTTGCACGCTGGCCGGCCCTGGCACGTGCTGGCCAAATTAGGTTTGCTCGCGCCCGTCACCTTCTCGCGCACAGGCTCGCCGTACGTCTCCATCGATCGGTGGGCCCGGGTTCCCCCTCTGTGATTTCTAAACAGTTTATAAATTCCCCTCAATCCAATTGTTGCTCCGACGTCGGCATCAAAGTGTAATTGATGAAGGCTGGGAGGTGTGGAAACTTAATAAACTTTCGTCTTTTATCCGATTTGCGCTTTTTAATATTTCATCGCTGGCTGGGCATTAGGGAGGCCCCCAGGTCCCCCAGGCAAACGTGTGAAGATGACCTCGCCTTCTCGCCGAGTTTTTCTTCCCTTTTTTTGTTGGCCTTTCTTCTTAGCTTTGCCCAGTCTTCCTATTGTCGAGGTTCCACAGAGCTAAAGGCTGCGGTTGTTCTTTTTCTGCCGCCGCTTTGACACACGTAGGCTACGTTTTCCTTGTTGATTTTTTAGGGAAGCCGTTCTCAACACAAACACAGTTAGGCCTAATCCCCACCCCCTCCTCCAACGAGAGCCGGCTAAATGTTAAAAGCAGATTCTTGCATGCTCAGTGTCTCTTCAAAAACTGACAATTATGTGCTTCTCTCTCTCTTTCTCTCTCTCTCTTTCATCGTGACACACCGTCACACACACACACAGGCTAACACACTCACAGCACGCACTCAGTCTCTCTCTCTCTCTCGTCTTCTTGTTTTCAAAAGTTCTTCTTTGTTCGCTCTTCTGGTGTCAATACTTATTTTTTCCTTCAGACTCGGGCCAAACAAAAGCACGTTTCTGTCAATAATTTTTACCCGCGCCCCCTTTCTTCCATTTCTGGCTATTAGCAAGACACATGTAAAAGAAAGCTCAAAAATATACATTTTTAGAGTTGACTTCGTTATTCTTTGGCTTTCTTTCTTTCCTTTTTTGTTACAAAATACAACAGGTTTCTTTAAAGACTGTCATACCCGCGTCAAGTTAACAATTCAACTCACCATCTCACATCTGGACAGGCTTTCACCATCCCTCCACTTGGACATATACCAAAAATCAACACCCTGACTGCTTTCAGATTTTGACTTTTCTATGAATCCATCTCAAAACGGACACAAGTAGCAATCTGTAATAGTAATTCGTCAAAAACTTTAACTCTGCACAGGAAGCAGCCCGGATGTGGATGTTTGACATGCGTCCATGTGGAGGGATGTTCGTGACTAGATCTGGATTTTGACTCGGCTGGACTGTTTGCTTGGCCCGAAGGACTGTGCCTTCAAGCTTGTACATGTACTCTTTTGTACAAGTTTGGCTTCTGTTTTTGATTGGCAGCAGAAACTGGCACGTTCCATTCAAGTACGCAAAAAGAGGAAGCTGCATAGCATTCATTGTATTATTTGGTTTTTCTGTTCTGTTCCGTTGTTGCAACAGAGGAAGGGAAAAAGTCTACCAATTACGATGTGAACCCCTATAAGTTGAAGACCTCCGTTTTCAGTACCCAACCCGGGCGGGGATGTAGCTCAGTCGGTAGCGCGCTGGATTTGTATCCCGGAGTTGGCCGCTGTCAGCGTGAGTTCGTCCCCACGTTCGGCGAGAGATTTATTTCTCAGTCAACTTTGTGTGCAGACTCTCCTCGGTGTCCGAACACCCCCGTGTGTACACGCAAGCACAAGACCAAGTGCGCACGATCCTGTAATCCATGTCAGAGTTCGGTGGGTTATAGAAACACGAAAATACCCAGCATGCTTCCTCCGAAAACGGCGTATGGCTGCCTAAATGGCGGGGTAAAAAACGGTCATACACGTAAAATTCCACTCGTGCAAAAAACACGAGTGTACGTGGGAGTTTCAGCCCACGAACGCAGAAGAAGAAGTACCCAACCCCGGCTAATATTTCACAGTTTCTGTTAATAATCTGTGAATTGACACCCATTTTAACATGTCCTCCCTTTTAAGACACGATCTTTTTTAATTGAGGTTCTATTATCATTGTTTTTTGGCCGATATCTCTGTAAAGGAATGTTTGAATGAAGTGACGGTAATGTTATTGTTGGAATTACAAACAAGTCGCGTAAGGCGAAATTACTACATTTAGTCAAGCTGTGGAACTCACAGAATGAAATTGAACGTAGTCCGCCGCTAGTGCAAAAGGCAGTGAAAGTGACGAGCCTGTTTGGCGCGGTAGCGGTTGCGCTGTGCTTCATAGCACGCTTTACTGTACCTCTCTTCGTTTTAACTTTCTGAGCGTGTTTTTAATCCAAACATATCATATCTCTATGTTTTTGGAATCAGGAACCGACAAGGAATAAGATGAAAGTGTTTTTAAATTGATTTCGAAAATTTAATTTTGATCATAATTTTTAATTTTCAGAGCTTGTTTTTAATCCAAATATAACATATTTATATGTTTTTGGAATCAGAAAATTATGAAGAATAAGATGAACGTAAATTTGGATCGTTTTATAAAAAAATAATTTTTTTTTACAATTTTCAGATTTTTAATGACCAAAGTCATTAATTAATTTTTAAGCCACCAAGCTGAAATGCAATACCGAAGTCCGGCCTTCGTCGAAGATTGCTTGGCCAAAATTTCAATCAATTTGATTGAAAAATGAGGGTGTGACAGTGCCGCCTCAACTTTTACAAAAAGCCGGATATGACGTCATCAAAGACATTTATGAAAAAAAGAAAAAATGTCCGGGGATATCATACCCAGGAACTCTCATGTCAAATTTCATAAAGATCGGTCCAGTAGTTTACTCTGAATCGCTCTACACACACACACACACACACACACATACACCATGACCCTCGTCTCGATTCCCCCTCTATGTTAAAACATTTAGTCAAAACTTGACTAAATGTAAAAATAGAACAAATATTACCGAGCATGTGTGTTTGCATGGATTGAAGGAAATATTCCTGTTAAAACCAAAAGGCCAAGATCTGGGCTGTCATCTTTATCTCCTCTCATACATCGGCTTAGACACATACAAGTGGCACATCTGTGTGTGTGTGTGTGTGTGTGAGAGAGAGAGAGAAAGAGAGAGAGAGAGAGAGAGAGAGAGAGAGAGAGTGAGTGTGTGTGTGTGTGTGTGTGTGTGTGTGTGTGTGTTATCACTATGCCAAACCATAGGTTTCACATGTCCGAGTCCAGGATAGCCGAGATACGTGTATGTTTCCAAGTGCAGTTTTCGGGTATTCACTCGCCAGGGGCTTGGGAATATCCAAAAATGGCCCAGAAGAAAATATCTTACCTGTCCTGGTCGAGGTGTGCAACATATTTATCCCATTCTTCGTTATCTCATTTTCATTAAACAAGAGCAAACGCTCGATCGAGTCACTTTCGCAGTTCTGAATATTATATGAGGCATCAGATGGACAGGAAGAAATTGCTATTCACAACACAATGAGTCAAGTTCACATAAAATTTGAGCCCGGTCACTTTTATAGTTTCCGAGAAAAGCCCAACGTTAAGTTGTGTGTTGCCGAACAGAAAAGGCTAGTTATCTCCCTTGTTTTTCTGATAACGTTCGTAAAAGGCTACAGATGTAAATACTTTGATGTAAAGAATAATCCTACAAAGTTTCAATCACATCCGATGAACTTTGTCAAAGATATAAAATGTCAAATTTTTCCTTTGACGCTGACCTGTGACCTTGAAAAAGGTCAAAGGTCAACGAAACCATCGTTAAAGTGTAGAGGTCATTGGAGGTCACGACTAAACAAAATATGAGCCCGATCGCTTTGATAGTTTCCGAGATACTTTGTCAAAGATATAAAATGTCTAATTTTTCCTTTGACGCTGACCTGTGACCTTGAAAAAGGTCAAAGGTCAACGAAACCATCGTTAAAGTGTAGAGGTCATTGGAGGTCACGACTAAACAAAATATGAGCCCGATCGCTTTGATAGTTTCCGAGAAAAGTCCAACGTTAAGGTGGTGTCTACGGACGCCGGACGGCCGGCCGGACAGACTAACACTGACCGATTACATAGAGTCACTTTTTCTCAAGTGACTCAAAAATCAAACATTTTGGACACAAACCAACTGAAGCCTGTTTTCCACTCGCCAAGACCTTCCACAGGCAAACACCACACTACATTCATGCGCGAAGCTAGTTCTCTTCCGCGAATTAAAGGCACACTCCTTCTCATGAGAACAGCTTGGCTCATCATCCTAGATCTGACCAGGCTTTTACGTGAAATTAGACCATCCCTCCACTTGGTCACATGTACCAAACATCAACACTAAATACACTGACTGCGTGCTGTGGTGAGTTCAGAATTTTTTTTAATAATTTTTTTTTCAAATGACTTTCACAAAATTATTTCATTAAAAATTCCCACTGTGCAAAGCATCTACGCTGTTCATTTTTAGGATAAAGCCCGGTCAGATCTGGGATGGTGAGCCAAACGGTTTTCACAGGAAGGAGTGTGCCTTTAAGTATAAGCTTTTAGCAAAAACAAAGGAACAAAGTTAACGAGAGCCTATAATTCTATTTTTAGTTTTCTTGTGAAAAGAGCTTAGTTTGATGATTATGCTGGTGAAATTGGTCGACGATTACTTTGTTTGAGAGTTATTCCCCTTGAATTTCTAGGCGATCTTTGACTCGATAACGACGTCAGTCGCTTTCGGATTGAATATTAACCGCCAGGTGTATTTATCGTACGTCAGTGGCACAATTTGGATGGTGACAAATGCAGAAACTTTTCAGCAGTACTTAAATCACACGAGGTTGCCTTTGATTTACTTGAAATGTGTTGGAACACGTCTCAGTGAGCTTACGACAAGAGCTTTGCAAATCAGAGTTTTCCCTCTCGACTTTTTTTTTACTTGTTCAGATATATGCTACATTCTGGTAAATGTTATACAATAGATCATTTGTAATAGTTATCTTTGTTGAGCTTGTGTATTTATTTTGTTTACATGGCAATAGTTCACCTATTTAAAAAATAATAAATGCATCTCTAATTAATAAAAATATTACAAAGGCGACGACTTGCGTTTGTGGCTGGATTCATATAATTTTTGCAAATTAATTTGGTAAATGCCAAGAAGGAGCCTTTGTTTCTAGGCAACCACGCAGGTTGCCAGAGCAATTATGCAGCGTATACACCTACTTCAGCTAAGGCCTGGCGCTCACCTATGTAACTTCAGCAGGACAGACGACGCACTGCAGATTATCCCATCCCGCTACACGTTGCGTGAAAGGAAAACAGGCCAAGTACTCGTCATAATCCCTATTGCAGCATCAATAATATGCAGTGCGTCGTCTGTGCCGCTGAAACTGCGCAGGTATATTCTGCCCTTAACAGAGACAAATAAGCAGGCCATGGGATAAATGCAGTTCAACTACAGATTGGAGCATTATTTTCAATTGAGTCTCTTGGTGTATGTAAATGTTGAGAGAAGAAGAGGGAGGGGAGAGAAAGTGATCTCACTATGCTAAGATTAACACAGGTAAACTGTGGAGTTGATCATCTTTTACTTTAATTAAGTCATCCCCTTTTCATGGTCATGGTAACACACTGTTGGTACAGAACCAGTTTCTTCCTTGACAAACCAGTACTGAGTAGAAACACAATTTCTTTTTCATGCATTTTTTTAATTGACCGCTTTCATTTCAACGTCAAAGACCAGAGTGCTGCCTGGAGGGATAGGTCCTTGCCGTGAATTACCGTATCTGAAATTGGACAGGAAAAAACAGTAAGCTAATCAGCTTATCTGGAATCTTGAAAATTGAGAAAAATTTCCAAAACCATGTCAATCATTGGCACTGTTCACCAAAAGAAACATGAAAAATTGCAAATGTACTCAAAAGTCTGTGATATTTACATAATAACAAAAAACAGAGAAAGAAAAAATTTCTCTTAGAAGCCAACAGTCTTGAACAAGAGAGGAATTAACCGAACACAAAGTACAGGCATGGGAACAGGAAATCATCAAAAAGGAGGAAAATAATGCGGAGGTGCGGGGGGCTGCTATAGGCCCCTGCCAGGGGGTCAGGGGGCTTTGGCATTTTCCACACCTAAAACGTGCACCAGGAGACTCCATAACTTTACAAAACAGTGCACTTGAAGCTGCAGTAATTTCTCACCAATGTGTTCAAAATCGTTAACAGAGAGCTCCACTGTGTGTTCATTTTAGACTTTGCCTTTCGTCAACCAGATCAAAGTCTTCACTCTCTCCTAAAGCCAACCAAAATTCCATTTGTTTTTCACACTTGAGTCGATTTCGGCCGCAAGGGCCTTATCGCTTTTAATTCGTCGATGCATGGCGACCAACTAATGGCGCGTGGTCTAGAAACTGCACGATCCGTAAAATCAAAGAAAGCGCTCGGAAATCTTTGGCAAATTCCAGAACAAGCATAAAACCACTTGCTCGGCTGTTTCCGACAGCATTCTTATCATCCTCGGGTTCTAATCGGCAAATTTCGTACAAGCAACATTCAGTCCAAATAAGATTACGCCAATTGAGAATAAACTATCGCCGATGGAAGCTGTTACGCGGATGAAAGTACCGTACCCCCCAAAAAAAAATTTCAACGGATTTACACCGATCTAAGAAATGACCCTGGGGCTCATCAAAAAGGCGGAAGAATCTCTTGCCTGAAAGTAGCAGTCAATTTTGGGTGTCGATTTACATTTCCAGTCTGGTGAAGTGTTGGGGAGGTAGTTTGGGGATAGTTAGGGGGACTTGGGGGAAGAGTATTCAATCACAGAGAAAATTAGTCTCAGACATGCCTACCCACACTCACACACACATTCCTACACAAACATACAACATGCATGGAATGTCCTATCCCTTAAATTCGAAGTGGAAGGCAAAGAAAGGTCAGCATACAAGCCCTAACTTATTTCACATACACTGTGCCACTGGAATATATTACTATTACTGTTTTAACTGCATCCAGGCACACACACACAAGGACACTGTGCTCACCCTTGTGACGGTGGTACTGTCAGCTTTCTCTTGCCACCAACTTTCATTCCTGTAACACAAAAACAACAGTCAAAAACTAAAACATTTTTTTTTTTAAAGTCAGGCATCAGCCTGAAGACTTCAGATCTATAGTACAACATTTTAACAGTAAAAAAAAAATAGTCACAGACAATGTGTCGCAACATTTTAAGCCTGCATAAACAATATACTTTTCTTGAGATTAGTAAAGAAAGGACAACCGGGAGCTGTATTCACAAGGCACATGTCAACGTGCTATCACAGATCCAGCGCCTCCACCAAGGGAACAAATGTAGTCCATGTTGCAAAGAGGCGTTTAGTACCTTCACTGCCTAAATAAAGTATGCATGGTTTTCCTCACATCAATACTGTGAAAAGGGAGACAACAGCTGTAAATCGCCCTTTGGCTTGCATCCTGTCAATTGCCTCCCCTCCTAAAATTTGGCTGGTTGATTCAATGATTGTTACGATTTTTTTATATCTCATTTTCTAGGAGTTTAAAGTGTTAATTCACCTGGTAGTGACCTCACATGTAATTTTCCACAGACAAGGCAGAATAATGTATTTTGTTTCTTTCATTTTGTTTTGTTCGCGAAGCAAATGCTTTTCTTTTTTTCTTTTGAATTGACCAATTAATATAACTGCTCCAATGTTCTAAGTAAACGCCATAATGTGAATTAATATAACTGCTCCGATTTTCTAAGGAAACGCCATAATGTTTAAAAAGGCAAACTACTTCTGAGTAATTTTGCTTTGAGTATCAATGCGGATGACTGATTGCAGAGTTCAGTTAAATGGTCTGAAGACAGCGGTCAGTAAGTTTGAGGCCAAAGCTGGCACAAAAGTACAAAATGAAGCATAAACACGATACTACATTGCTTGCTGGGTGATTGCAGGTTTACACCAGCATTTCAATAAAACAAGAAGAGCAAACGCTCGATCGAGTCACTTTCGCAGTTCTGAATATTATATGAGGCATCAGATGGACAGGAAGAAATTGCTATTCACAACACAATGAGTCACGTTCACATAAAATTTGAGCCCGGTCACTTTTATAGTTTCCGAGAAAAGCCCAACGTTAAGTTGTGTGTTGCCGAACAGAAAAGGCTAGTTATCTCCCTTGTTTTTCTGATAACGTTCGTAAAAGGCTACAGATGTAAATACTTTGATGTAAAGAATAATCCTACAAAGTTTCAATCACATCCGATGAACTTTGTCAAAGATATAAAATGTCTAATTTTTCCTTTGACGCTGACCTGTGACCTTGAAAAAGGTCAAAGGTCAACGAAACCATCGTTAAAGTGTAGAGGTCATTGGAGGTCACGACTAAACAAAATATGAGCCCGATCGCTTTGATAGTTTCCGAGAAAAGTCCAACGTTAAGGTGGTGTCTACGGACGGCCGGCCGGACAGACTAACACTGACCGATTACATAGAGTCACTTTTTCTCAAGTGACTCAATAAAATAATCTACACTTGTGTAAACCTGGTATCACACAGCAAGCCATGCAGCATACTCTATAAAGCACACACAACGTGTTACATCTGACTTACCTATCAAGCCAGTGTCCCATCCTTTGATGACCTCACCACGCCCTATACGGAACCGGAACGGCTTGCCTTTCAGGCAGGAGTCGAAGCGCTTGGTGTTTTTGGCCAGAGTTCCCACGTAATACACCGACACCTGCACAATACACAAGTCTGTCAGCGCCAGTCCTTGCGCATTTAACTGAAACCCTAACGAAAAACATTTTTACTAGTTTCTCTAAAGTCAATAAGCAACCAACACGCAGTGAAATGCAAAATCTGAGGCCCAGGCATGTGTACTAACAAGCAAAGTAAGGCTTCCTTCACTTGAGAGAAAACTTCAATCAGTCACTAACTAAATATCTGTTTGCAATAATAAACAGCTTTCCTTCAAACCAGCTCATTTAATTATTTACTAAGAAGGAGGTCTTGCAAGCAGCCTAGATGTTAATAACCTCCAACAAAAACCTCATTCAATGATGTACAACTCTTTTATCATTCATTTGTCTACAGATACATAAGACCCATAACTTTTGTTATCATTTTCTTTAAATCTGGCTTGACTATTCAAGGGAAAAAGAATTTACAGCATCATTTGACAAATCCTATTCCCTTCACTTTCAAAAGGCTGTGTTCAGAAATAACTGTCAGGTTTGTATTGGTTATGACAGATTGAATACTCTTGCTTTTATTGAGGCAAACTTTCCCATGTGACAGTGTAGGCAAGTCTCTAGCGAGGGGTGCATCGATAACACGTGGACAAGGAGCATGTGTGAAAAGTTTGCCTCAATTGAAACAGGAGTATACCCTCTTTCACAATCCATACAACCTCCGGAGTTTGTCTACTCACATTTTTGCCAGGCTTGGCTTCAGGCCCATGACCAATCTTAACGTCCTCAACAACGATGCCGCCTGCTACTGTACGTTTCTTGCCTGGCGCTGGAGTCAGCTTGGGCGATGCTGATTCCCCTGACGCTTCTTCTTCGGGTTGCTGCTGTACAAAGAATGCACACAAAGATTTTCATTGTACTTTCATGTTGCTATGATGAAATAACAACAAACTACAAGGTTTACTTTGAAATGAAATGAAAAAACACAGCTCCACTGTACACAATATTGACACAGACCTGGGAACCCCTGTTTTGCACTTAGAGTATTCTCAAACAAACTTGGTGTATTTTCAGAAAAGTGATCGTACTCCACACAGCGTTTGAACATCCATGATTAAAACATGCTTCACACGCGTCCGTCACACCGTTAATTAAGTTTACCTATATACATTTAAAACAAATGCTTTTTTCAATGTTTACTGACAAAAACTGTAATCATGTGTCAAAATACTGGATCGGCTTCGGGATGGATATGGGCTTGTGAAGAAAAGTAGTCTAGGAATCTTTAATTCTCGTCGTATTTTTTTCCCACTGACCGTACTGATCGTATTCTTGACAATCATGCGTACAAAATACGGCGAAATTGTATGGGTTCCCAGGTCTGTTGACAGTTTTCCTTTGTGATCAGTTTGCTAAAGAGTGCACTAGAAACTTCCTTTCTGCTATAATACAAAGCACAACAACAAGCTTTCAAATATCATACCCTTTGTGTCTCTAAGTGTGTCACTATTTCTAAGTCATGAGGATTTACAGAATATCATGCCTTTATTATTTATGCACACAGCAAAATGTATGCAGCATAACAGCTTGAGAGAAATGGAGAATGAGAACTAACATCAGTGTGAATTTGTGCGTGTGTGTAAAATATAGCACAATACAGTTCAATAATACTTTAAGTTTAACACAATAATCTCAACTACGTCCTTATAAATTTGTTGAAGTACACACTGTTTTGAAACACTCGTCATACTTATCTGCCATAATCCTGAACAGTATCTCCTAACAAAGGTCTACAAGAATTCCTCATCGTTATCAAACACACATCACATCAGTAAGATGAGTAACAATATGAGGGCGGGGATGTAGCTCAGTCGGTAGCGCACTGGATTTGCATCCAGTTGGCCGCTGTCAGCGCGAGTTCATCCCCACGTTCGGCGAGAGATTTATTTCTCAGAGTCAACTTTGTGTGCAGACTCTCCTCGGTGTCCGAACACCCACGTGTGTACACGCAAGCACAAGACCAAGTGCGCACGAAAAAGATCCTGTAATCCATGTCAGAGTTCGGTGGGTTATAGAAACACGAAAATACCCAGCATGCTTCCTCCGAAAGCGGCGTATGGCTGCCTAAATGGCGGGGTAAAAACGGTCATACACGTAAAAGCCGTGGGAGTTTCAGCCCATGAACGAACAAACAAACAGTAACAATATGTAACACGTTAACAAACCTTTTCCTGGGTGTTTTCTTCTGTTTTGTTTTTGTTCTTCTTTTTCTTCTTCTTCTTCTTCTTCGTGGCATCTCCTGCTCCATTAGTCAATGCCTCCTCTGCAGCCTGCACAATGAATAGCTCAGTGAATACATGTAACCATTCAACTTCAAGTCTTAAAAATTTGAATTCCTTGTGTTTAGTTAATACACTAACCGAGGCCACAGAGCCAGTACTAGCTGTAATAACTTCACACCCAACCTATTTCTCCCTCTTCAACACACAAGTGAAAAAAACAAATGAAAAGAAACCTTGCAATAAAAACACACACAACAATAATAGTTAAAATACAAGTGATTGAAAACAGAACAAACAAACAGAAGAAAGCAAATAAACATTTTTTTTTTTTAAAACAAAGAATACAACACGAATAAAAGATCTGAAAAGGAAAGAAGTGCACACTCACTAACAAGACGGATACGAAACAACAAAGGGGTACAGACTCAAGGTGATATTTGCTTTCGTCATATCACCTTGACTGTACCCTTTTGTTGTTTTGTATCAAACAAACAGAAAGCAATCCCTTCAAAACAAAAATAATTCCAAAAAAATCTCACCTGTGTTGCAGATTTGTTTGCCTTTTCTGACTTGGGTGTTTTGTTCTTCGCCTTTTTGCTGGTGTCTGGCGTAGCTTCAACGGAGCTGTTTAACTTTTTAGACTTCTTGCTGGACACCTCAGTGGTTTTGGGTGATTTTTGTGACTTTGAAGACTTCACTCGAATTTGCTCCAGAATTGAATCTTCATCCCCCTCTTCTTCCTCGTCCTCATCTTCGTCAGAACCTAAAAGACAATTTCTTTTAAAATAACGTATCCACGCAAAATGTTAACAAATATTTACAAAAAATGCGCCGCAAACGCTTGAAATAACAGAATAAAACAATGGAATGCATGCAAACTTTCAATTCTAATTTTTTTTATATAATCATATTAAAAAAAACTTGATTGTTCATATTTTTCCATCACTAAGACTAATAAGGCAATCACATGCGTGCATGCTCAAACACACACACACACATGCGCATGCTCAGACACACACACACATGAACACTCACACTCACACACACACAAAGAACTGAACATACCTTCTTCCTCTTCTTCTACATCTTCATCGATAAACTGAAACAAGAAGAGCAAACGCTCGATCGAGTCACTTTCGCAGTTCTGAATATTATATGAGGCATCAGATGGACAGGAAGAAATTGCTATTCACAACACAATACAGATGTAAATAATTTGATGTAAAGAATAATCCTATAAAGTTTGAATCAAATCCGATGAATAGTTTCAGAGATATGATATTTCAATTTTTTTCCTTCAAGACATACCTGTGACCTTGAAAAAGGTCAAAGGTCACCAAAGCAGACGTCAAAGTGTAGAGGTCACTGGGAGTCACGTTCACATAAAATTTGAGCCCGGTCACTTTTATAGTTTCCGAGAAAAGCCCAACGTTAAGTTGTGTGTTGCCGAACAGAAAAGGCTAGTTATCTCCCTTGTTTTTCTGATAACGTTCGTAAAAGGCTACAGATGTAAATACTTTGATGTAAAGAATAATCCTACAAAGTTTCAATCACATCCGATGAACTTTGTCAAAGATATAAAATGTCTAATTTTTCCTTTGACGCTGACCTGTGACCTTGAAAAAGGTCAAAGGTCAACGAAACCATCGTTAAAGTGTAGAGGTCATTGGAGGTCACGACTAAACAAAATATGAGCCGGATCGCTTTGATAGTTTCCGAGAAAAGTCCAACGTTAAGGTGGTGTCTACGGACGGCCGGCCGGACAGACTAACACTGACCGATTACATAGAGTCACTTTTTCTCAAGTGACTCAAAAACCATTGTTGAGTTCCATCAAAAATGCAATACTCACAGCATTTACAGATATTTAAGCAATATTTTTGCTTGAGATGCTGATCATTCACACAATTAAGACAACATTATCAACCAGACAAAATGTGCTACAAACCCATGGAGCAAGCAACAATGTAACACAAATGGGGGGGAGACAAATTCAACTTTGGACATCTTTTGTTTTGGTGAGGTTATCAAAAATTTTTAAGTAAATTTTCATTTGATTAATATATTTACCCGAATCACATATGCATTGACGTAGTCAGAGATGCTAAGGTCTGAAAATCGCTACCCGTCTAACAGTCAAAGGGAAGCAACCCCACAAACAAAAAAGTGTAAGTGGAAGCGTAGCTAGGGACGCTTGCCATGGGGGTTACCTCCCCTTGGAGTGACCTACGTCACTACCGCTTCCCGAGCACGTGGTAGAACTCATACGACTTTTTTCACTCAGAGGAGAAGGTCGCATTTTCTTTCGCTCTCGTGGCCGTCTGCTTGCTGTTTGCCCGGCACCCACCGGCCACGTTATTCACCCATCTGCTTGCTGACTGCTGCGTAGTTGGTGAGCTCTTTCCAGTTAGTCTTGTTGACTAGCGTTTTGATTGTGTTTCTGCTGAATTTCTGTCCTTTTTTGTTTTGGTGAGGTTATCTCCCTTTAAATTTACCATTCTTCTCCCATCATGAACATTAAGATTTTTTTTAAATCACCAATTTCACGAAAAGAAACTAAATTCATAACTGGACAAAAAGAAAAAACTAATTTGCTCCAGTTATAAAGCAAACAAAACTTACACTCGAGTCAAACTCTTCGTCTGACTCCTCCTCGTCATCATTCATCTCGGAGAGTTTTAATCTTTTGCCTTTGCTCCTTAACTCCTCCAAGATCTTTCTTTTACTTCCTGCAACAGAGACGATCAGTTTAACACATCGCAACAGAGAAAAATCAGTGTAACACACACAAATCCGACACGTGCTTGCATACCAACAAACTTAAACATCAATCATAAAACTCAAATAGCCTAACAATTTCTGTTAATTTAAGAATGCAAACTTTGTCTCTCAAGATATTCAATCTGAAGTTCTGTGGCACACATAAGCTTATAAAGATTTGCTTCTTTTTTTTTTTGCAGTACTGGTTAAGGACTTTGGACAGTTTAGGAAGGAAAATACAAAAAAATTTATTCCAGTCACCTAAAAAGAGAGTCCTGAGTCTGAGACTGCACAAACATCATTCTTTTTTCTCTTGATATAAAAAAAAATACAGTGTAATGAATTTATAAGTCAAAGTTATATACCTGAAATTACAAATTAAAGTCCTCCACCGTACAGCGCAGCGACCTACTGTCACCGCCAAACGGTGGTCATACATGTACAGAGCTCCACCTCAGGATGATGAACTAGCCTACACAGACGTCTACACTGGGCAGTCTACAGAAATACAATGTAATAAACAGCTTACACGTCTGCTTACCTGGCGGTGGTTCCCAGTCACTGTCTACTTCTTCACTGTCGTCATCCTCAGCCTCCACCAGCTGTGGCATCTCCAGGTCTATTTTGGAGTCAATATTACACAAAGTGAAATAATGTTCATCAAATACTGTCAAAACGCTACCTTCAAGCTACATTCTTTCTCGTTTAAACAATTATGTTTACCCCCACTGATCTGTTCAGGATTTTACACAGGATAAAGGTGCTCTTCATCTCAACCCATCGTTAAAAATCAAAAGCCTGGCTGCTTCCTTTGCAGGTTGGAACATTTTGAGGTTAATTAATTTTGTAAACGACACTCGGGTCAATCTGCTTAATTAATTCAGCAACAAATATCTCTTCTGTTAGTGTTATCTTATTTTTTTCACACACACACACAACCACACCTGAATCAACATCACCATCATCATAGTCATCAGGAAACTCATCATCCAATTCCTCAATCAGAGAACCAGTCAGGTGTACCACACCTGAAAAGAAATGCACAAGGTTAACACTGCACAGTATACAAATACAATTAAAGGAAAGCCGCACTGCATTAAACAACATACCAGTTAAACTAAGCAGGTTTTAACTTTGTCATGACAATCCATGCCAAGCATTAGCATCATTTGCTGTGAAAGAATTGGATTTCAGACTAAATTTACATCTTGCTTTCACAATAATTCAGGGTTATTTTTCTTGCAATTATGTTTTTTCAAAGTCAACTCAATGAGTCCTGCATCTTCCTTCATTCTCTTTTAGCCTAAAACTGTAATGAGCAAGGTAAAAAAGATAATACAAATTCACACACAAACCTATTTTGAGACTCGGCTTTCTCTAGTTTTCAGTTCATAATGCCTGTAAATCTAATCAGGCCTGAAAGTGGCAAGTAGAAACATGTAAATGGCGAGTAGAAATGTAAATCTACTCGCCAAATGCGAGTAAAGTTGCTGAAACAAATGGTTGGTTTGGCGAGTAAAAATACAAAAATTTGCTCTCTGGCTAGTAAATTATGAGAAGTACTAGCCAAAGGCTAGTGCCCCATTTCGTGGACTTGCAGCGCTGCTAATACCACTTTAAGACTACCGATCTTTTGAGATCTGATTTTCTCCTATTTTTTTTAAGTTTTCAAGAGGGGGGAAGTGTATTTTGGACATACCTCCACCATTGAGGAAGAAAGTCACAGCCTCATCCCTGGAAAAGCTTAGATCCAACTGCTGCTGCAAAACGTTGCCATGCCCCAGGGTACACAGCAAGAACTCTGCCGAATCATGCTGCAACATCACCTGAACATGCCGTGAACTGTCACTCACTGCACACAAAATAGATCAAATTGTTCAGGCGCTAGCATGTATATCTATTGGAAAGAAAAAGAAGCTTTACATTCTCAAAGGCTGCCAGGGACATGAATATGAGGCAAACCCTGGCTTTGGACGAAGAAGAGACCAAAATCCCATTCCACAATATCTCATAGCTAATCAGCAACAATACTCTACACTGTATATGGCTGGTGGTATAAGTCAGAGCATGATAACTAAGAAATATATTATGCCATTTATCTACAATCAAAAACAACAAAAATTACTATAATTTACATTTTACATTTCCACTGGGCATAAGTGTTTCTCGGACCAAAAGGACTTTTAATTTTGTTTAAAATTATTGGACCGGTCAAGACAGTCCTTTACAGATCAATCAAAATGACATTGATCATAAATATCTTGACTATGTGTCTAAATAGGTGGTTGTCTACATTTTTGCTTTTTTTCTAAATAATCTTATGGTTAGATTTCCCTATAAAAAGTTCTGTCAGATGATGAATGAACCATAAGAAAAAAGTTATAGAAAAAAAAAATATGTAACAAAAGTTTTTATTTTAGGGAACTGTGAGCGACACTTCCAATGTTTTGTTTTCCATGTGCAGCGACCATGTGCTTTGCCTACAAATATCGACCCAATCAAATTCATGTCACTTTGCTGACAGCCACACCCACACAATCACAGCAACAGTTTGACACTGGGTATTGGAATGCTGTCGACAATTTTTTTTAAACGAACGAAATGCACAGTATTCGAGAGGAGTTTTGCCCTCAGCATTTTCCAAATAAAGATATCCTACTATGCTGGAATACTATAATGAATTTTCAAACGGCTGCCCTGGCTTTTATATACAATATTGCCTCCTAGGTCCGCGAGCGGCTAGCCGCAAGGATGTCTTACCATTAAGAAACACTCATCAGGACTACAGCCTCCTTGCTTAGGCCAAAAAAAAAAATAGGTGTGGTTACGGTAACATAGCCAAAAAAAATAGGGTAGGTAGGTAGGCAATCCCTTTTTTTTTTTTTTTTTACTTTTTTTTCTAATGTGTACAAATTAAACCTACTTGACAGGGAAATAAGTGTGCGACACGGGCGCTTTCGCTTTCATTGCGTTTTTTGTACTCGGTTTTTTTTTTTTTTTTTTTTTTTTGACAAATGTAATAAAAAGTTATAGGATCGGCCCCTAAAAATAGGGTAGGTCGGGTTACCGTAACCACACCTATTTTTTTTTTAGGCCTTATGTAACCACTATACATACCATGAGCGTTGCTTTCCAGCGCAGCCATAGACAAGTGGAATGGCTTGTCCACTGTCTGAGAGTATCGCTTCCCGCCATCCAGTGTCACCCCTGCAAAGAAGGTTTGTTTGTTTGTTTGTTTGCTTAACGCCCAGCCGACCACGAAGGGCCATATTAGGGCGGTGCTGCTTTGACATATAACGTGCGCCACACACAAGACAGAAGTCGCAGCACAGGCTTCATGTCTCACCCAGTCACATTATTCTGACACCGGACCAACCAGTCCTAGCACTAACCCCATAATGCCAGACGCCAGGCGGAGCAGCCACTAGATTGCCAATTTTAAAGTCTTAGGTATGACCCGGCCGGGGTTCGAACCCACGACCTCCCGATCACGGGGCGGACGCCTTACCACTAGGCCAACCGTGCCGGGTGCAAAGAAGGTTAAACTAAAGATCACAAGTGAAAAAATCTATACATCTTCTATGTATATGTTAGTCCATTATAACCTTGAAGATGGGTAGAACAAAAATCATGTGAGAAATACTTAATGTCGCCCATGGTTGTGACTGCACATTAAAATGTGATCATATTCGAAAATTTTTATCTAAATTTTGATTTGATTAATATACTTACCCGAATCACATGATTAGCATTGACCCACTTCGATGCATAGGTTATGATAAAAGCTACCCCGTCTAGGTATAAGGGGAGCAACCCCAACTAAAAAAGTGACTGCACCAGCATGACTGACACCCTGGGTTACGTCCCATGTAGCCTACTACGTCATCAATGGTGCTGGTCACGAGATACCCCTTCAATCGACTAATTGAACATCAAAAATCGTGCGGGGCAGGAGGGAGGGAATTACCCATGTGATTCGGGTAAGTATATTAATCAAATCAAAATTTAGATAAAAATTTTCGATTATAATTACATATTCTTACGCCGAATCACATGATTAGCAGATAACTCCAACCAGGCGGTGGGTAAGATCAAAGAAGTTCAAACCCACTCTTAAAATCTGGAGAGGCATTGTCCCGCTGCCACCAAAGCAGGAAGGGACCTAGATCCATCGTTACAGATAGATCCATACTGCCAGAAGGCAGCAATGTCTCCCTATTAAACTGATAAAGACAAAAGCCGAGCACCAGTAAGCTGTGTGCAGGACATCATCCAACCTCCCAGACCGTAAAACGGCCGAGGAGGAGGCCCAGGCCCTGGAAAAAGAGCTCGGGCTGAGCCTAGGGGAAAGATAGCCGAAAGCTACGCCAAGGCGGAGGGGAAGAGAATCCCTCGCCAAAAAAACTGGCCCACTACCAAACATCAGGGAAAGAGCCGGTGAGAAAGAAAACATCTAGCTCACTCTAAAACCCTTGCCAGGAACTGGCCCACTGCCAAAAGACAGAACGAGGACCGAGAACCGACCTAAATGACAGTCGCAATGCCGCTCAGGCAAAAAGCGAAAGACAGCATCAGAGAGCCCGTAAGCTGTGCTCAGCACTTCTTGCCATCTCCTGAACCATAAAGGGGCTCAAGTCTTGAATAACCCGAGCCGAGTAGAGGGGCAGACAAGCTGCCCCCACCCCCCCCTTACTATTGGAAGGAAAAGCCAAAAACCCTGGAAACGACAAGCGTAAGGTTGACCGATCATAAATGAAAAGCACCAACCTTCCCCAGGACCGTAAGACAATCATGCCAAAGAAAAAGCCTTGGCATGGAGAGAGGCCCGAAAGGCCGGAGAGATAACGGTCAGCTCCAGAGAGGAGTGACCTGTTTCCTAGAAAGAGAGAGAGACGTCTGAGTACAAAAAACCAGAGTCAAACTCAAAGAAAAAACTCAGAAGAGACGGTCACCAGAAGTCCACTACCAGACCATGCAGAAGCACAGAGGGAGGTAAACAGAGGAAGAAGCGGCCTACGAAAAGTGTAAGCCGCCAGCAGAGCGGAGAACGCGATGGCCAAAGCCTGATGTGACCGGTGACTCTAACCAAAATGACTAAAGTCAGAGTGATCACAAAGCAGTCTGCTTGTAGGTAAACGAAAGAAAATCAAAAACCCAAAACAGAAACGAGGCTGGAAAGGAAAAACAGAAAACTGTGAAGCTAACCAGCCTTAAGACTCCCTGAACGAGAGTTCACAAGAAGAAGGGCCCGAAGAAATTTCGCGGCCGACCGAGCCCAGAAAATTCCTGAGTCTGGCTGAAAAACCAAACACGTCTGATACCTCAGAACCGAGAATCAGACACGGAACACAACAGGCAAGAGTCCGTAATAGTTGCCAGCGGTAGAAGGGTGACCGTAACAGGCAACCCACCCCACCGGAAGTCGACCCGACCCGCCTCATGGCAGGATGAGGGAAAAGAGGAAGACACAAAATCTAGAGACACGGAGACCGTAGTCGCCCATGCCAGGCAGGAGACTATTACACGGGCTAAGGCTGAGAGCCGTAACGCCCGTAGACCCGCCATCAAAGATGCTGGGCTGAAAGCCCGCACCAAGAAACCAGAAAACTAACTAGACCTCTACCGAAAGGGGAGGTTTAGCCAATAAAGCTGAGAAAAGTGATAGGCCACAAGAATGACCCCTCACCATGCATTGCTAAAACCAATGCAAACTCAGTAAAATCTGAATGTAACCTCCGAGGCCAACTCAAGTAAACCTTAAGTTTGGACGAAACACCAGAACAAGTCCGATCGCTAGAGAAAGACAGAGTCAAAATCGGCGAAAAGCCCACTAGGACCAAGTCCAAAAGAGTAGACAACAACCACCACCACCAACGGATGAAATGGCTGTTGCACCAGCCGAGGCTGAAAAACCCGGATGCCCTAATGCAGGCTGTTGTTCCCAAAAAATACAGACTAAGACGTCTGTGCAAGGAAGAACCTCTCCGGATAAACCTGAGCTGAGGACTTAGCCTGAAAAAGCTGAGTCTGCTTAGGTAGAGCCCGTTTTGCTGCTTCAAAGCTTGGAGAGCAAAAGAAGAGACCTGAAGGTCCCTACACATCTATATCTCCTTGGAGGCCAGGAGGCCAGGGAGGCCTTGGAAGCCAGGAGACTTAAGAGGCCAGGAGGCCTTGGAGGCCCGGAGGCCATGGAGGCCAGGAGGCCTTGGAGACCAGGAGGCCAGGAGGCCTTGGAAGCCAGGAGACCTTAGAGGCCAGGAGGCCTAAGAGGCCAGGAGGCCTTGGAGACCAGGAGGCCTCAGAGGCCAGGAGGCCTTGGAGACCAGGAGGCCCGGAGGCCTTGGAAGCAAGGAGACCTTAGAGGCCAGGAGGCCTAAGAGGCCAGGAGGCCTTGGAGGCCATGGAGGCCTTGGAGACCAGGAGGCCTCAGAGGCCAGGAGGCCTTGGAGGCCTTGGAGGCCGGGAGGCCCTAGAGGCCAGGAGGCCTTGGGGGCCAGGAGGCCTAAGAGACCAGGAGGCTTCAGAGACCAGGAGGACTTGAAGGCCAGGAGGCCTAAGAGGCCAGGAGGCCGAAGAGAGACCCATCCACCGAGGGTGAAGAACTAAGGGTGTCTCATTGATTCCTCACAAACTAGGAATGGGCGAGGAACAAGTCCCGTCTGTACATGACCGTATGGGCATTGTGCAGAGAGGAAGGACTTCTCCGTTCTAAATTCGCCCTAGCAAAAGTGGAGAAAGCATCCCCTGCGTCCTGCTCTAAACTGAGAGTAAAGGGCGCAAAGAACTCCGTAAAGGAGTGTCTCCGAGATGGAAGCAAGTTCCAAAAGCTGTCTGCCCACTTCCTCAGAGGGGAAGAGAGTCTGCTCAGAGAGCAGGGGACTCGAAACGTTCCCCAAAGAAGAAGTTCCGGCGTGACCGGCAAAGGTGCACGCAGAGGGGCAAAAGACGACAGCAAATTCCGGGACATCTTGGGCAAAGGCAACCTCCTCTGAGCCGCTAATGTCCCGAAGCTGGGAAGGCCGGAGCCTGAAGCCCCTTTCCTGCAGGTCAACGGCCAAACTTCACCCCTGACTAAGAGGAGGATGAGAGGCGTCGAAGACCAAAGGCACAGGAAGTGAGGAGAACGGCAGAACCCACTACCGAAGTGTGTGGTAGCTGCTAATCCGCCTGAGGCAGGGAGCCTGCAAGCCCAAAGGGCACTGCTGACGAAAAAACCAGACTCAAACCAGATGGGACCATAGCAGGTCCACTATCCAGTGAGCCCCCACTTCCGGCCGGAGCCAGAAGCGCAGAGGTCGCGTACGACCACCGCCGTAAGGCAAGGTTCGAACTGAACGTGCCAGTAGCCTGTGCACTAACCAGTGAACCGATACCTCCAGCCGGAACTGGAAGCACAGCCGTCGCGTAGGGCAAGGCTCGAAACCGGACGTGACAGCAGTCTGTACACTAACCAGTGAACCTACGCTTCCGGCCGTAACCAGAAGCGGCGCTGTCGCGGACAACTGCTGAAGTAGGTAAAGGCTCGAACCAGAAGTGACAGCAACCTGAGCACTAACCAGTGAACCTACACTTCCGGCCGGAACCGGAAGCCCAGCTGACGTTGACGACTGCTGACGTAGGGTAAGGCCCAAACCGGACGTGACAGCGGCCTGTGTACTGCCGGTGAACCTACACTCCCGGCCGGAACCGGAAGCGCAGCTGCCGCGGACGACTGCTGACGTAAGGCAAGGCTCAAACCGGACGTGAACGCAGTCCGAACACTAGCCAGTGAGCCTTTTACTTCCGGCCTGAGCCGGAAGCAGCTGTCGCGGACGACTGCTGACGTAAGATGTGGGACGCACCGGACGTGACAGCAGGCTGCGCACGAGCGGAAGAACCACTGCTTCCGGCCGGAGCCGGAAGCCCAGCTGTCGCGTACAACTGCTGGTGTAAGGCGGGGTTCGGTCCGGACGTGAACGCAAGTCGCTCACTAGCCGGTGAACCCCTACTTCCTGCCAGAGCAGGAAGCCCAGCTGTCGGAACCGACTGCTGGAGTACGGAGAGGTTCTGACCCGACGTGAACGCAAGTCGCTCACTAGCAGGAGAACATCCGATTCCGGAAACCGGAAGTGCAGCTGCCGTAAACGGCTGCTGCAGACACCAACCTTGAAGTGGCCGGATCCCCGGAGGGACATGCACTGTTGCGCTACCGCAAGCGGAAGGCAACCAATGCCGGCCAGGAAGAGGAGAAGAAGATCCCCAAGGGACCGTCCAGAAACATCGCGGTGGACAGCAGCCCGGTCCGGAGAAGACCCAGCGTCTGAAGGAGAGAACGTCGCCTAACCCCCAGGCGGGGGGCAGAGCTGGCGACGAAGTCCGCCGAGGCAAACCTCGCGAACGAGGGAATCTATTTCTGGAAATAAGCAAAAGATAAGTGCAGACCCCAGAGCCCGAGACTCTGGAGCCGAAACAGACGTAAAACGACAGCCTTGGAGGCCAAAACGGACGGCAGAGAGCCAGACGGCCAATCGTCCGTAACATAAAAAAAACGGCACAGAACAACGTAAAAACTTGCCTAAAATTGTGCCAACATGAACGACAAAGGCGTTCTTCAAAATAAGAGGCTGCTGAGGGATAGAGCTTAGCAGGGCCCAAGCCCTAACCCTCAGCCTTAGCTCCCTCTAATTCTCATTAACGGCCAAGTAAGCACCGAGAGAAAAATAATAAAACAACTGAAACTAGCAAAGTCCGAAAGGACGCCAGCCTTTCAGAAGACAGCAAAGAGGGCAGCTAAAACCAGTTTAGGAGCTACCAAAGGCAGCTAAACAACTAGCTATACGAAGAGTTAAGCGTCCGAGTACGGACGAAAAATCAACATAACAACAACATGCTAGCTAAAAATGGCGACCAAGGAGGAAGCCACAAGTCTGAAAATAATAAAGTCCGTACAGACACAAACATTTCAGAAGCAAGCGAGCAAAAAAGATAAGCACGTACGTAAAAGCTACCGACGGCAGCTACAAAGCAAGCTACGACAGCGTTAATAGCCCGAACACGGCTAAAACAACAGAAGCCAGCCAACGTGCTAATGCAAATGGCGACCGTGAGGAAGCCAAACAACCGCTGAAAACTTCAGAGTCCAAAGGACATGCGAAATTCACAGCAGAAACAATAAAACATACAAGAAAATATGAACGATCTCACCAGCTGCAAGCCAGCAAGAAGTAGACGGGGGCCGAGGCCGGTGGGTGCCGTAGACACAAAACCAGCCAGAGCAAAAGCGAACACAACCGTCACCCTTGAGTGATAGTAGTCGATTGAAGGGGTATCTCGTGACCAGCACCATTGATGACGTAGTAGGCTACATGGGACGTAACCCAGGGTGTCAGTCATGCTGGTGCAGTCACTTTTTTAGTTGGGGTTGCTCCCCTTATACCTAGACGGGGTAGCTTTTATCATAACCTATGCATCGAAGTGGGTCAATGCTAATCATGTGATTCGGCGTAAGAATATGTAATTATATTGTTTGTTTATATATATATATAATATATATATATCAAGTTTGTCAGAATGGGGCATGCAATCTGAAAATGACCAATCAGAATTCCATTCAGCAGGTCAAATTTGATGCATAGATTACAGCGTTTCAATTTGAACTGAGCTAAACAACGCGCGTACTTAACCGAGCACACACACACACAATTTGGTATTGAAGTGTCAAACCCTTAGATCATCTGGTACTAGATTACACCATTTAGATTCTTTGGGGGAAAAATGTCCCGGGGGAGGGTAGGGGGGTTGCCTCTGGACCCCTTATTGCACTTGGTACCACATGTCTTCAACTATGTCCCACCCGAATTTGAGGGGTAAATTGACCCAGGCTGAACCTTGGATCTGTACTACTGCAGAGTCCAATATCCTTGATGGCTAAGTTGACGTTAGTACTTGCACACACAAGAATCAGAAAAAAAGAATATTACAAGACTAAGGGAATGCAAGTAGAGGCAACTATTGTACAAGATGCTTATACACACACAAGGATTCAGTTCTTGAGTATTCTGAGAAATTCAAGTTTTACGCCCTCATGGCAAAGCCATTAGGGGCATGTTCCCGGGTTTTAACCCGACTTTAGATGAGATACACAAGTGTATGCGTGTTTAGGTGGTATCAGCCATCTGCACTTATGGCAGAATGACCGAGGTCTTTTACGTGCCACTGTGGTGACACGGGGGTGGGAGATGGATACCGTCTCTGGGTCTGCACATAAAGTTGACCTGTGTCCGTCCCGGCTCGGATTCGAATCAGCGACCTTTCGATCACAAGTCCAGTGCTCTACCACCTGAGCTACCCGGGCCCCCTTGAGTATTGTGTATGTATGTAAAATCGTTTATTTAACGTCACTCTGTAAAAACATTGGCGACATTTGTCTTAGATTAAAAACACACACAGGCGCGCACACAAACTTTCCCTTTATGTACAGTGGTTCACCACCCTCCGCACCCTCTCGCTCATCTAATTAAAAATGGTAATAAGAGATAATTGGATATAAAATGGTATTCTTAAAGGTTCTTATAAAAATATAAAGTAGCTATATGAGAAGCAATGGCGTCAGCCGCAGCAATGTCACTTCATATCCAGGGACCAAGTGGGTGTGTGCACAAGTCCAGCGATAAGTTTGGGACCTTGCCACCCAAGGTCTTTATTAAAACTTAAAAGATAGCTTAATTTTTCATTTGGGGTATTTGGCAGGATATTTCTATTCCAGTTATAAACTGAGTCAGGGGTTGAAAGTGGCATGAGTTCAAATCACACTCCAAAGTCAAATGAGCAATGCTGAGGTCGGATTGACAGGTGCATTTAAGCTCTAGAAATTGGTAGTTCCCAGCTTCTGCCCTTAAGCGGTTAATCCTTTTTATCATATGTGGGTAATATATATATTATAGGTGTTCATCTGTTTTGATGGGGCTTCCCGAATGAGCCAGCCAGAGCTTATAGCCGTGTGCATGTATTTTTTACTCCATTCTCTCCAGAGAAGAGAGTCTGTAAGGCTACTGATCTCAGAAGCAGACAATGGCAGGTCTACCTCGGAGGCGCCTATGCCTTGGGCAGCTTCTTTAGCGGCTTTGTCTGCTCTCTCGTTGCCAGGCACGTTCACGTGTGCTGGACACCAGACCAGGTTCATCTCGCTTCCTTTTTTTATAATTTTATTTGCCAGCTCCTTTATGGCAATGACAAGATCCTGTCTTTTTGATCTTTTGTTAGTTCTTAATGCTTCAATGGCTGCTTTGGAGTCAGAGAATATAGCTATCTTTTGAGGAGGAGTGTTCTTGAGATTGAGATGAACAAGCGACATGCAGATGGCAAGGAGCTCAGCTGAGAAGATCGAGTTTCTGTTGCACAGTTTAAATTTCCCAGCCAGGTCATCGCTGGGGATTACAAAAGCTGCACCAGCCTTCTTGTCATCCAATATTTCTCCACTTCACAACTTGATTTGTTGGATGACAGGTGTTGAAATGTGTGATATTGGGTAATCTTGAACTTTAGCGTGTTAAATTCATAGCTCAGAATCCAGTGACATTCTGTACTTATTTTGTATACAAGTCCATGTAAGCAAGCCAAAGAACATTGATTTGTCGTGAAATTAATTGACGGATTGAGCTCCAAACTAAAGCATAATTAATTAATTTGGTTGTTCAATCGACGAAAATGCACCGAAAATGGCGTACGTTGTCAACCATGGGACATCATTTACACGAAAGAGTTGTCTCCCTTGTTCGCTCACACGGATAATTCCTTCTTTGACCCATGTAAACGAAATGCATTCGTACAGTTCATCGGAGTTCATTCCGTAACTTTTCAAAAGGATCTAAAATGACTTGTTTTTAAATGTTATGATTGCAAGTGCAGGTTTTAAAAATTTGGAGACAAATGCCTCTGAATTAATGAGCTATGAATTTAACACGCTAAAGTTCAAGATTACCTGATATTGATTCAGTATGCAAACATCTTGTTCTTAACAATGTGAAAAATAGTAAATGAGACCAAAATTAGACTTCAAACCCACCCCAAAACATGTTGTTACACTCTTTCAACACAACCATGTGGCAAATGGCAGCGCGCTTCTGCTACAGGAAGTGCAGATGAATCGGAAGTGAGTTTTCTCCCTTTAACCCTTGAACAGAAAAATATCGTAGATTTTAATCAAATTTTATAGATCGGGCAGAACCACAAAAAAATCCGCTTGATAATATATATTTGAAAGAAACCAAACGAAAACAGTTTTTGTTTTTTCCAAGTTTCTACGGAAGTGCGGTTTCCGGAAGTTAGTGAGGGTAATCTTCCCTGGACCAGCGTGTTGCCCTTAGTTACAACCACCGCCATCCTCTTGGCAAAGAACACACGGATTGAGAAGACTACCAGCCTTCAAGATGCCGGCCAAAGCGGTCCCTAAAGCCAAACAGGTTTGCATTTTCAATATTTACTAGTTTTATTACCCGTTGCTCGGTATTGTGTGTGTGTTTTTGCCCATTTTATGTCACAAAACAGGTTGCATTTATATTGTCCTTCATGCTCCCCTTGTAATAGCAACCATTTCCTCTTCACTCAAGAAAACAAACATTTCTCGCTTATTGCATTGGTACAGGATGATGGAATGACCTTCTTAGAACAATATGGAAGAATATGACATACATCACGATATGAGAAAACATTTGTGTTTCAAAGAAAACTTTAATATCAGAAGCTTCAGTTTTCTTGCATAATGATTTGTGTTCACCCTGTTTGATTGAACTTTTGTGTTCCGAGTACATCAGTCTTTATTTCATTAGCCACATGCAGAAAATGTTTTCAACAGCTATCAAGTCATCAACCCATTGTAATGTCAGCTCCTTTAGTTAAGCTCAATTTTAGGTTTAGAGAAGTACACTTACAGTTACAGAAATACACATTGACCATTCTGAAAACATGTTAGGCTTTGCTCTTGTAAAAGTACTGTACCAGTATTTCATCCTTGCTATGCCTCTTGGTTGTGGAAAACCATGCTTAAAATTGTTGATAAGTATGCTGTACTTGGTAGTACATGTACAGTATATCCTTGATTACTTGCAGTTCAAAAACCTGGCCGAGTTTTACCAGTCTTTCATAGAAAATCGGACATTTAATATGTGTAGCCGGTCTCAGCCATTCCATAAAAGTAGAATACATGTACTTGTAAAATAACACTTGTTGTCTACTTCTGCAGGTCCCTGAGAGGCAGAGGAGAATCACCAGGGGCAGGGTGAGTGAGGACTGATATTATAAAGTGTCCAGGGTGCTGAATCAAGATAATTATACCAGACTTTCCTATGCATTATTATAACAACAAAAACGTCTTATGCTAGTGTCCTTTGTGGTGTTGTGTGACAACAAACTTCTAATGCATGTTCTGTCTGTTAGTTGTTTGGGAGGTCGAAAATGTGTTCAGAAAGTTTGTAGTTGCTGAATACAATTTAATAACAGAGTACCATTTGTAATTTAGAACACACAGTTCATTAGCTCATTCATAGCTCAATGTCATTGCTTTCATTTTCTCTGTAATTTCACCTACTAAGTGTTAAACATAAAACTGATTATTGTCAAACTCAAAGCATGGTAATTTATCCGTATTTACCTGATGATCGACATTTTTATTTCACATTCTTCTCTTTTTGTTCAGGATGGAGATGATATGACAGAAGTGGGAGATGGTACTGACGCTGATGACTGGACTCAGGTAAGCCTTGCAGAGTCTGATATATTATAATTAACAAATACATTTTTAAAACTGTGAATGTAAATAAGTAGCATGTGTTAATTTCTTTTTTCTACTAAAATCACTGCAGTAGGATGCAAAGGTGTTAATGACAAATGCATAGCATGTGTGATTGTATTGTGGTTACTCCTATTGGCGGGCATGTGTGGGTGCGTGCGTGCGTACATGTGTGTGTGTGTGTGTGTGTGTGTGTGTGTGTGTGTGTGGGATGAAATCCAGTTGAATGCACATGTTGCATGCAGACCTGTCAACCCCCTCCCAGGCCAACCTGTATTTTGGTGACTGGGTGGCCAAGTGGTAACACACTTGCGCTCGGAAGCGAGAGGTTACGAGTTCGACCCTGGGTCAGGGCGTTAGCAATTTTCTCCCCCCTTTCCTAACCCAGGTGGTGGGTTCAAGTGCTAGTCTTTCGGATGACTACATTGGGGTGTGCACGTTACAGATCCCACGATTGACAAAAGGGTCTTTCCTGGCAAAATTGTATAGGCATAGATTAAAAAATGTCCACCAAAATACCCGTGTGACTTGGAATAATAGGCCGTGAAAAGTAGGATATGCGCCGAAATGGCTGCGATCTGCTGGTCGATGTGAATGCGTGATGTATTGTGTAAAAAATTTCATCTCACACGGCATAAATAGATCCCTGCGCCTTGAGTCCGAGTCTGGAGATACGCTCGCGATATAAGACTTCATATTACATAACAATCCCTTACACACCAACTGGTTTTTTTGGAAATACAAAAACCAGCTTTAGGCCTGTTTACCCCCCAGAATCGCTCTCATGAATAAACTTGATTTTAAACAAGTTTCATGTACAGGATGGAAAATAACCATGTTTGAACAATTTCTGACAAATTAATAAAAACCAAAAATAACACAGTTGCCTCACTGGTCCTGATGTAAATTATCAATAATTATTGACTCAAAACTTCAATTTAAATGAGAAAACAGTTTTCAGTAAGTTCCAATTGTTAACTTATTTTCAAAACGGCTCACTCTGGTGAAAAGGAAGGAGGTTTGGAAAATAGCATAGGCACTGTCAGGTCTATTTTTAGTACTCATTTGCATAATCTCTCATACTGCTTTTCAATTCATCATTTCTGGAGTTAAATTCTCAAATGATGGTTGAATCATAGATTGAACTACAAGAGAAACAAGTAACTAGTAAGTTTGTTCCACATTCTAATTTTCCAAAGGACTCCATGTATCTAACTCAAAATAAAACTTGTCAGAGATCATGGGTCACTGAAGCCATGGACGTGGGCTATTTTAAAGGATTCACTGACCTACATATTCAAGCAGTCAATCACTACAAGTGCACTGTGTCTCTTTGATTCAGTTGACATGCCTGAGTATGTGTGTTAATCGTCACTTGCATCTTGTAAGGTAATCGTTGTTAAGATCACAGCATTGACATGAATTTCCGGTACAATTTGGTTTGCCCGTACTGCTAGGCTGTGTAAGCCGTACACACCTAAACTTTGATAAATCCCGTACACAATACATGACAGGTATATGTGCATGTATGATTGTACCAAGAGGAAGTATTTTATTGCAAAGTCAGTCAGGGCAAAAATGATAACATTCAATGACTGATCTGCAGACCAAGACCCTGGTGAAACCAGAGGATCAGCTGGACCTCAATGACCTGGTAAGTAATGCACATGCTAGAAAGTGCCGCATATATCTTATCTTTGTATAAGAGGATTCTCCATACTAAGATGTGAAGTATAAGGTTGATTCAACAGTCTAGCCTTTTAGAATAAGAAGTTGACAGTTCAGCAGTAGACTGATGTCATGAGATTGTACGAGTGCAGGACAGTGATGAAGATAAGCAATATTTGTACTTTCAATGTACAACGTTTATATAGATCTACAAGAACTTTAAAATTTAAGATAAATCGTGCAGCCAGTTAAACTGACTGTAGGGACATCGATCATCCTCATCTGCTTGATCCAACAATAAAATTGTCATTTAAACATTTTATCTGCAATTTTTACAGTACACTCAAGAATTGCTTTTCTTCAACAGGAGCTGAAGGAGGAATTCACACGGATTCTGACAGCCAACAATCCTCATGCACCCCAAAACATTGTCCGCTACAGCTTCAAGGTAAAGTAATATCCTCATACGTTTAGAAAACGTCTCAGTTACACGAATATGTGAATCAGATTTTTTTTAATTGTGCTGAGTCATTTTTCAACAGTTCCCTCTGCATTTGGTCAGTGGCTTTTGAATTAAAAAACAATTTTGATGGTAAAACTATAAAAACTCATGGATCAACATGAACGTCTTGTATTTGTTTAACAAAAGCAGGATTGCAAAACCTTTTTAACTCTATGTTTCTGTATTTATTAATGAAGTATTTATTCTCTGGGGATTTGATGGTGGGCCCTTTTGTTCTTGAAATAAGAAATAAACTGATCCCACTGATATTTTAAGTTTCTTTTTTTCCTTTATTTTCTGTTCTCTGGGGTTTCGAGTGTGGACGCTTTTGTTCTTTGAATAGCAAATAAACTGATCCACAATTACAATGCTGTGCTATGTTTTCCTTCCAATCACAGGAGCGTCAGTACAAGCACACGTCCAGTGTTGACCAGCTGGCTGTTCACTTTGCTCTGGATGGCAACATGCTGCACAAAGATTCCGATGAAGCTCGTCGCCAAAGACAGAAAATGGGACTCTCTGATGGTACATTATTTACTTCTTGCAGCATTCGCATTCAATGAGTCAAAAAAGAACTACCTGTTAGGCTCTTTGGCTGGCTGCATGTCCCTCTCACTCCTTTTCTCTCTCCACTCTGAACATACACAGATATGGCAGATTATAAGGTGGCACTGCTGCTGCTCTTAATTTCTTCATCTGTTTATATTTTCCCTTCACACATGTACAAACTTACATACAAAAATGTTCGTTCAACATAATTATGCTGAAAGCTTGCTTGGTAACTTCAAGTGAATAATCACAAACCAGATCCCGACTCGCCAGACTTGTAGGGTAAGATTTACCCTCCGCCCTTTGTTGTGAAGGTCCTGAAAGTGCTCATTCTTTTCGAGAAACAAAATGCACGGAGGGCAGCAGGCCCCGACATTGTCTCTACAGCTAATCTGAAGAAATTCTCTGATCAGCTTGCCCCAGTCATTACTGATATTTTTAACAGTTCTCTTCAGCAGTACCAATAAGTCCTCACCTATTTCAAGTTGTCCACCATTATTCCCATTCCTAAAAGAGAGTATTGCATCGTCATTGATGATTACAGACCCGTTGCTTTGACATCCATGGTGATGAAAATCTTTGAAAGTTTTGTCCTGAAATACCTCAAAACAGCAACTGACCCCTTCTAATTTGCATATCGTGCCAATAGATTTCTTCGTGATATGCAGTAGCATTAGCTTTGCACTTGTAAATGTCCTTCAGCAACTCGAATCTGCAAATAACTATGCTTCTATTCTTTTTGTGGACTTCAATTCTGCCTTCAACATTTTTGTACCATATATATATCACCTATTTTAAAAGCTGTAACATTATGTAACTGGGTACATGTACTAGACTTTTTCTTATGCAGAATTAACTCAGGTTGTACAGATTAATAACAATTTTATCTGCTCCTCTCTTTCTTAACACAGCTGCAGATGGTGATGTTCCACTAGGTTGTGTATTTTTCCTTCTGCTGTTTACACTTTTCACTTTTTGTTGCATGATTCTGTTCGTTTTTTCAAATAATACTGTCAAACCTGACTGAAAAGACCCCCCAAAGTACTGACCAAAAGTGGTTGTTATAGACTGGTGGTCGCTTATGGAAAGGTGAATGACAAAAGAAAAAGCTTTGTAGGGGATTCTTCGGGCTAGTTGTAATGGGAATATGGTCGGTACTGATAGGTTAATTTGTCATCAGGACAGGTTCGACTGTATATACTACTATTGAAGACTTGATACAAAAGTCTGAAGAATCTGCCACAAGGTAGGAGGTTACCAGATCAGAATGGTCAACTATATGGTGCGATGCTGAAAACCTCAAACTCGGTGTTCAAAAGACCAAAGAAATGACTGCTGATTTTAGAAAAAAAGAAAACCCCTTTGAGTTTGACTCTTTAGTTGGTGAAACATCAAAATGTTCAACACTTTCGTTTCTGTGTTGCACGTCGATTTCCATCACCCTTACTTGGGACCTCACTTCCAGACTGATCACCAAGAACATGACTCAATAAAAAATGAGTACATTAAAATGGAAAATTGTCTTTGATGCATTAACGATTTGAGACAGCCTGGTACAACAGGACCACTGAGGCAGAGAAGATAATTAGTCTTGACAGAGTGGTTACGACCGTTTCCAAGATTGTTGGTCATGAGCATCACTTTATTGCCTCAATCTATGCATCCCGAACTGCCCAGAAAGATCACGGCTGATCCAACACACCCTTTAAAAAAAAATTGGTTTATCGGCCCTTATCCTCTGGCAGATAATTTGGTGCCATTAGTACATGCACCACACATTTTAGAGACAGTTTCTATTCAAGCGCATTGTGGATCCTGTCTCCTTATGCATTCATCCTTCTGGTCTGATGTTACTTTGTTTTTTAATTGAAGTTTTGTTATTGCTGTTGGTCTTTTGTGTGTCTAAATATAACAGTGGTGGTATTTAATAGGGTAGTATCTACAGCAATTCAATGTAATATGTGTGTATATTAGTTTTGTGGTTTCAAAATACCCGTGTGACCTGGAATAATAGGCCGTGAAAGGTGGATGCAGCGCCTATATAGGCTGTTGATCTACTGGCCGATGTGAATGCGTGATATATTGTGTAAAAAATTCCATCTCACACGGCATTAATAGGTAACATGCGCCTTGAGTTGCCTTGTGTGGTGAGATACATGCGCGATATAAATCCTCGTAAATAAATAAAATAAAAAAATACTTTTCTATTTGTACCTGCATTTAAATGGTATGGGCTTATCTTTAAATGGCATGCATGTGTGCATGCTCGCATTTGTGTGTGTGTATGTGTGTGTGAGAGAGAGAGAGAGAGAGAGAGAGAGAGAGAGAGAGAGAGAGAGAGAGAGAGAGAGAGAGAGAGAGAGAGAGAGAGAGAGAGAGAGAGAGAGAGAGAGAGAGAGAGAGAGAGAGAGAGAGATTGTGTGAGCATAATGTATTTTGTAATGATTGTATGTGCATTAATTAATTGTACCTCAAGCCTGGAAATATTTCTAGTGTAATGCATATGGTTTTAAAAGTCTGAACATAACTTAATATCAGTTTGTTTCACCTCAAGTCATCCAATATTAATTGGTTCACAAAAGATCTTATCTCAGGTGCTTTTTTTCGCCCTCATAGCCTCAGCCCAGCCCAGCGAACAAGCTCTCAATGAAGGTGCTGAAGAGAAGGCAGCTGCTGAAGCTGCACAGGGGGAAGACAGTGGAGAGAAAGGAGAATTGGGGGAGGGGGAAGCTGGGGCCGGCACTCCCCTTCCCAAAGAGGGTGCTGCCAGCGGTGGAAAAAAGTTGACCAACCAGTTTAACTACAGCGAGCGTGCCTCGCAAACCTACAACAACCCTTACAGGGTAAGAGCTGTGGGAAGAATTGCAGTGACACAATTGTTAATCCATGTACCATACAGCAGCAGAAACATATTTATCCTACATACGTGAGAGAGACACCCGTGAGATAATAATCGTTCAAATCACACGTGTGTATATCATGTAAATGAGGTCATGTCAAGCAAGTCTGGCAGGGACCCGTTTTTCCACTGCTTATGATGCCAAAGTCACCGAGATAAACGTCATTATAGAAACAAAACTTGCGCTCGCTAATTACCCTCAATGAATCTTTAGAACTAACCCATCACGCCACACTTTCAGAGTGACGTTTCTTTGCTTTGACGTAATAGATTGCACGAGGCTTTAGAATAGATCGAGGTTCCAAAACAAGCGTCTTCAATTTAGCTGCCTCGTCTGCAAGACATTTTCAGTAAAATACACGTAAGTACAGTATGTAGGATAAACAGAATACTACATGACTTGCTGTGTCGTACCAGATTTACACTCGTTGCTTTTTCAAATAGTGAACAGCTCGCTTTCGCTCGCAGTTCAATATTTAAAAAAACAACTCGTGTAAATCTGGTACGACACAGCAAGCCATGTAGTATTCTATATATATCAGTGAAGTATAGCAAGTTGTTGCACAATCTTCTTCTTCTTCTTCTTCAGCGTTCCAGACTTTTTCTGGTTACGTGTGAGCTCGTTTGCCCATTTGGGTTCCCCAAACTATACTCTGAGAGCATATATAGTCAGCTCACTCCGCTTTCGTTGAGTATTGCACAATCTGAAGAAGTTGATGTACTGAGATTTACCCGACTTGGACCCAGAAGAAATACTTTGGGCACAGGTGAGAGAGCATATAAATGCAGACACTTAAACCTATGAAAAGGTTAAGTGGGTCAAGAGAAGTTGAGAATGAGAAGGTAGTGCTTCAAGAAAAGAGCATCGACAAAATCATACTTCGCTAGGGTTAATATCTGAGCATAGTACTCTTAATGTCAGTCTGTGTAAATGTCTGTTGGTGTACATGTTAATTGAGTGTATTACTGCGGGATCAGCTCGTTACTCCCCCGTATCGCTACTCCCCCGGCTCGATACTTCCCCGGCTCGATACTCCCCCGGCTCGTTACTCCCCCGGCTCGTTACTCCCCCGTATCGCTACTCCCCCGGCTCGTTACTCCCCCGTACACAGAAAATGACTGAATAACCCTGTGATAGTAAGTTGGCATGAAATATTGTTTCCCCCCCCCCCCCCCCTGTCCAGCTGTTTTGTTTGTTTGTTTGTTTGTTTATTCAGACAATTTCTCCGGAAAAACAATATTTCATGCTAACTTACTATCACAGGGTTATCCAGTCATTTTCTGTGTACGGGGGAGTAACGAGCCGGGGGAGTAGCGATACGGGGGAGTAACGAGCCGGGGGAATAACGAGCCGGGGGAGTATCGAGGCGGGGGAGTAGCGATACGGGGGAGTAACGAGCTGAGCATCTTGTTACTCCGCCGTATCTCTTCTGCTTAAAATATATACTTTTTTTTCTCAAAGATGTACTGTACACGAATGTACAGGCAGATCTGACAGTTGTAAGTTCTTTAAACATGCTCTCTCTCTCTCACTCTCTCTCTCTCTCTCTTGAAAAGTCAATTAAGTAATAACTGCATTACTTAAGTGTAATAAAAAGGCACGGGGGAGTAACGAGCCGGGGGAGTAACGAGCCGGGGGAGTAGCGATACGGGGGAGTAACAAACCGGGGGAGTAACGAGCCGGGGGAGTAACGATACGGGGGAGTAACGAGATGCTCCCTGTGTCTGCAAGGTTGTTTTGCTGCATGTTTGGACAAACATCTTAAGATCTGAATTTTAAAGACTCAAATCCCTCTATTTCTGACAGGACAGAACGACAGCCACTGAACCCCCACCGCGAGCATCATTCTCCTCCAACGCTACACAGTGGGAGATCTATGATGCCTACACAGAAGATTTTGAGAAGCAGGTAACAAAAATGTGCTTATTATTTTTCTCTCCGTGCCTCCTTGACAAAGTTTAATTTTCAATGTACGTTGGGTTTTGTCTGCAGATATAGGTTGGTATTTGTGGTTTTTCGTACGTGTTAACAACAAATGTGCATATCGTTTCTCTTTGTGCCTGCTTGACAACCTTTCATTCTCAGTGTATTTTGGATTTCATCATCAGATGTAAGCTGGAATTTATGCATTTTTTTCTCACTCTTTGAACTAATGAACTTTTTTTTATATCAGACCTTAGTCTGTTCATATAAAGCTATACTCATGGTTACTATTTATCATTCGATCTGCACTTTTTCCAGAAGTGTGTGTAGTGTGTGTGTGTGGGGGGGGGGTGTCATGAGTTTCACAGTGAGAGAGTAGATTGATTGTTTATGTATTTTAAAAACTTGTTATTTGCACGGTACAGGAGAAGACTAAGGAGAAGAAGGTGGTCCCTGGACGAAAGGAGGAGGAGAAAACACGCAAAAAACTTGCCATTACTGAAACATCTGTAAGTTTTAAAGTCTTCTTTTTCATACTATAGTGGTACATGTACGGCAGACTTCCACTAACTCGCGGTCTTTGGGGTCCAAAGATTTTTGATTACGATATATCCGATTCGCGATGCAGTTTGGGGTCCAATTAAAGGGAAGAAACCGCGTTCTGAGTCAGAGAAAAACGCGGTTATTTCTCTTGTTGGTCACAAAAAGCCTGTGAGTGTCACGTTGGCGTGTGTGCGTTTGCTGTGTGAGTGCATGTGTGTGTGTGCGTGCATGTGTGTATGTGCGTGCGTGTGTGTGTGTGCGCACGCACGCACGCCTGGAATGTGGTTGTGCTACAATGTTCATGTGTATGTGTTACTGCGTTTCTCGCAAGTGTGACGCTTCTGTTGGCAACCAAATTCTCAAAAGATTTGTGTGAGTCTGAGTTGACACGCGTTTTGTCTTTGGCAGAAAGCATGTAGATTTCTTCTTTGATTGTTTGCTTTTTCTGCCACCTGCTATAACGCAAGAAGCTGAAGCACTTCATGGTGCCTGTAGAAAATCCGGGGCGTCTAGCTGAGATCGCGATTAGCGGGACTCGAGTGTTAAATTGCATGCCTGACTAGATTGCAGAAGACTGAAGCGCAGTTTAAGCACTTGATTGGCGCCTGTGGCCACCCGGACCGTCTAGCAGAGATCGCAATTAGCTGGACTCGAGTGTTCAACTGCACGCCTGACTGGCCATACTGACTGGTCAGACACTTAACCTCTATAGGCACGTGGCCAATTTGACGATACCGATCGTGGCATGAAAGTTCTTGACTGAGTGGGGCACGTGCGCGTGAAAGGTTTGTTTTTCTTTTGTTCGCAGGTCTCGATCAACCCGTAATGTACACAACCTGAAAACACACACACACGTAGAACACTATTTGGAGAGACTGAGGGAGAGAAAGAGAGAGATCGAGACTGATAAGATGAAATGACAATTTACTGCATGATGAAAGGCCATCGGACCCAGAGAGAGATAGTGTGGTTATGATAGAAAAAAAATGTATGATCTGTACTATTTTTTGGCCTTTATGTGACTAATTTTGTAAAAAAATTAAAATTAAGATTAAAAAATAAAAAATAAATTTTTAAAGATCGGTCCTGTTTTTTTCGGGGTCCAAGAGGTCTCCGCGATATAGCCGAATTCGCGATTTAGTGGACCGCGAGTTAGTGGAAGTCTGCTGTATCTATATTTTAAGATCTCCAAAAAACTGTAAACAAAATATATTTCTCAACAAAGGAGTCTTAGAACTGTGGTAAATTGAATGTCACAATGAAACGACAGTGAGAAAATCTTATCTTAATCTGGTAAGTCAAAGTTTTACTGTCACCATAATGAACTTTTTCGGTGTTCTTTCATTTGTTTGATTTTCTTCGTCTGCTTTTAACAACATCTTCTTTCTTTCTGTGATGTCAGACAAAACAACATCTAATAACTTGTCAGTAAATTTGCATGTTGTTACTTTGGATTGAACTAGAATCCTGCTGGCAAAACTTGCTTCTACTGCAAAAACTTTGATAGATATATCAGTGAATTGCCTGCTTAAACATTGAATCTTGAATTAGCAGTTTGACAAATAATGGCTGATCAGGCAAGATGGATATAACTATGCTTGTTCTTCAGGGTGATGACATATCAAGAGTGGGCACAGCAGCCAAGATTGTGGAGCGCATGGTCAACCAAAACACATTTGATGATATTGCACAAGGTAAGCGATTGAAGAATACATTTTGTCTTCTTTATTAACCTTTCCAGAAAAATCTATCGGTTATTTATGCACTGTGGAAAATTTATATTCCTGCAGCATGACGTATACTGTTAACATGCCGATAGCCTCACTGTCAAAATGCGCTGTCCACTCAAATTATGACGCCGTTTTCTTTTGAATAAGAATTATATCAAAGCTGGAGAAGACAGCAACATTCGTCTCGCTGTCCGGCCTGACAATGTAAGTGTGATCGACAAGAAGATATTGGAGCTCGCAATCACTGTCGCCATGATGGCTCGGCTGCTGACTGAAAATGTCCCATGTGTGTTGCTCAGTGGTCATGTATGCATGCCAACACCTTGTCTATTTGCAATAGTACCAGTGTCAGAAGAAGACCTAGCTGTTCCCATGCAATATTCAAAGCTGACCTCTTATTTTACTATACTGCTCATCATTGATTAGAATGCCTTGTGCTTGACAGATTTCAAGTACTACGAAGATACATCCGATGAGTACCGTGAAATGGAGGGAACGATCCTGCCACTGTGGAGGTTCTCCTATGAAAAAGCCAAGAAATTAGCGGTCACCTCTCTCTGCTGGAACCCCACCTACAAGGACCTCTTTGCTGCCTCTTACGGATCTTGTGAGTGACTGGCAAATTCAGGGATGAAAGTTGAGCAAATAGCAACTCAAAACAAAACAAAAAGTCGGGGTCCAGGGAGCTGGTAGGTTCCCAGCAGGTTCAAGGGACATTTTAGTGATTTTTGACACCATTTTGAGCCAATAGATGCACCCCAAAAATCTAACCATTCTTCTACTTAACAGAATATTTCCATATGACTTACATGTATTTGTCAAAATCCTGAAACCATTTCTCAAATTCCGAATGGGATCTGTTATCCCTGCTAATTTGTTAACTGTGACCACTACAGTGACAAAATTACATGTATATATGTTACAGGCAAGTTGGGAAACCAGGCATTTCCGGAAATGACTACCGAAAAGTAGTCATTTACGGAAATGACTGATTCACTCGGTCATTTCAGGAAATGCCTAAAGTTTAGCTGGATATTTTAGTCATTTCCAGTAATGACTGAAATTAGCTGTTAGGCATTTCCAGAAATGCCTGACACACAAACTCTTGATCAATCGAAACGCACGCACGCACGTGTACAATAAGAATGAAAAGGGTTATAAATATGTACCAGATTTTAATGTTATTATCTGTCAGATTAAAAGGTAGATAAAAGAATAATAACAAAATGAAATACTAAAATACACACATTTTCATGTAGATTTGAGTGTTAATTACTCTTCTGTTCATTTGTTTTTGCATGCCAGGCTTTAGTGGCATAATGCTTTACGTTCAGAGCATTTGCACTGTGCACTTTAGGAATGGAAATGGTTATAAATATGTGCAAGAATTTAAAATGTAG